>NW_028277986.1:300000-550703 GCF_059751315.1 Micrasema longulum
TGCATTTCAATTAAAACAATAAAAATACATATGTAGTTTTATTCCACTTTTACTTTTTATTTTTAACTTTGACCGGGTTTCAGGTTAAAATAAAATCAAACGATCAGAAAACTTACTGTAATTCCCCATTATTGTATCCATTAAAATATAAACAATGACACTATTCGATAAGTATTAAATGCCAGAAATTTTGCTTTCGGAAAATCTCTTAATTACCCGTGGGCCCGAGGACATGGCTTTCGAAAGACTACCAACCAGCGGCTCCTGTTTATAAAATTTAAATGCATATGATTCAAATACATTTTTATTATAAAACTTCATGAAATTATATATATTTCATCTGTTCTTATTAAATACAAAATGATGTGACATATAACTAATCACATAGGCTTTAAAACAGTTTTACAGGTGTTTTTTCAAGTACGTATATGTTTTGTAAATCTTTTAATTTACTCGAAAGTAAATTGTAAAACTTTATTGCTGTATACATAAAACTGTTTCTTTTTCAGTCAGTCCTAGGTTGTTTGTAAGTAATATTATTTTAAGCTCTTTGGTATTGGATATATATTGTAGTTAAAATTTAATTTAACATTAGTCCTATTTTTTTTTTCCTCTTAAACATAATCTTTACCTTTTCTGCCTAAATAAACTAATCTAAATTGACCATTTTTGTTATTTTATATAAATCTGTTTTTCTAATATATTTATTAATATATATAAGTTGATGTTACTTAAAGTGCTTTATTCACTGTTTTTTTACCTCATTTTTTTTCCAACATTGCAACAATATTATTAATTCATATATAAAGTGTGGAAGTAAAAAAGCATTGAATATCATTAATTTTGTCCTTTAATCAAAGACTTTTGTTATTCTCACTACCCCAATAATACAGCCCAGTTTACACTCTTTTATCCCCACAATTATATAAAGTTACGATATACAACCCCTGCTTGTACTTGTATATAACGAAGTTAGTCTCCAACTATTCTGACGATGTCGGTCACGATAAAACCCGATCACTGCAATATATCAAATAGTTTTTTTTAAAACTTTATACTGAAGAACCTTAGCTCTACGGGAAATTGAATGCAATAAATGTTTTTATGCGCGCAGTAGAAATTGGAGCATTAAATTGTAGGGCAAAGTTTCCTGAAAATGCAGCAAAAAAAAATATATTTTGATAAATCGAACTACATGGAACGACGTCACAGGTTCATATGAAGCAACCAATGATGAGAGAGTTATTCAAGATTTCTGTTTTTCTTGCCGCAAATGGACCTCTGGGTAGAACTGATCATGAATATGTGGAAGAAAACCTCTGACGTCACACGCAGAGTTATTTCAGAAATGTCAAACTTTAAAAAATCGTAGTGCTGATCATACAATTCAAAATTTGAAAAAAAATAAAATAGTTAAGTTAAATAGTCTATTAACAAAAAAAATAAAATAAAAAACCACTGAACTTCTTCATTATTAATTACTTCGTATTTAACTTTTTTTTTGTCAAGAAACTGCCTTTTTGCTTATGTCGGCAGTATATGGCACCCCGTTAGTATCTTTATCGCTGTGTATCTCGATTTTTCCTTGCGTATTAAAAAGCTGGTCAAATCAGTGAATCATCAACATAAATAAATAATTTTCCAAAATCAACAAAGGCTCCAAGACTGCTGATTATGCAAAACAAACATTTTTTATATTGATGTATTCATATAATGTATTAAAAATATTCGTTTGAGAAATTAAAAAAAATAAAATTTTCTCAAGAGAAATCACACGTAAAAAAATGTGTATTTTTTCAACAATGTTTTTTTATTCGTGTACAAGGAAAACACAGGTTTAAAAAATATCACAAACTATTAGTTCCAGAGTTTTACTTAAAAGTAGGTGCATAGTTATCAAGTCAAAAAAACTTTTACCTTGATGTAGGTATTACTTCACATACAGAACGAGGGAAGTCAGTAGTTTTTTTATTTGTTAAAAGACTATTTAACTAAGCCAAAAATATATTTTAATTATTTTTATGTATCACGTATGTTGAAAAATGAGCAATTATCGAGGCACTTCGAAATTGAAGAATAGACTCTAGATATATACAACTAATAAAACTAATACATGAAAATAGAACAATGACTGGTTAAATTTATGACGACACTAAGACTGATAAAATAAAAATACAAAAAGCTGTGTGACAAGGTGACACCATTTCACCAAAGCTATTTACGTTAGCCCTAAAAAATATAGTTAAAACCCTCAACTGGGATAACAAGGGGCCGAAGATAGATGTCACATATAACTTAGATGAGTCACCTTAGATTTGTTAATAACATAATAGATATAAGTAAAAGCATTGATGAATTGAGTCTTATGATAAACGAATTGCATGCGGCTTTTAGTAAAATCAGTCTGAATATGAACACTACAAAAACAAATATTATAAGTCCAGAAAACAATATCACCACTGTTAACAATAAAAATCTCGAAATGGTAGATGAATAAATATACCTCGGACTTAAGATAAAACTCGGCAAAGAAAATCAAACGGTGGAACTGCCAAGACACATAGAAATATGTTGGGCAGCTTTTGAAAAATTTAGGCACATACTTGAATATAAAGAAATTTCAATTCGTCTGAAAAGAAAAAATTACGAATCATGTATTCTGCCAGTGACTACATATACATTAGAGACCATAGCCCTCACACAAAGGAATGTAGTAAAGGTCAAATGCACGCAGTGATCCATGGAAAGATCCACGCTAGGTAAAAGCCTAAGAGACAAAATAAGAAATGAAAAAAATAGGACCAGAACCAGAATAACGGATATTATGGATCGCGTAGCAGATCTGAAATGGCAATGGGCAGGACATGTTGCGAGACAAGACCCAACAAGATGGACCCCTAAAATTTTAAGATGGAGATGGAGATGGAGAACCTCAAGAGAATAAGCGAGGCTAGCTCGAAAAAGGTGGTCCGACGACGTAGCTGCTGTAGGGGGTAAAAATTGGCTGCAAGTTGCAACCGATCGAGAAAAGTGGAAGAATACGGAAGAGGTTTATATCCAACAGTGGTTGACAGAAGGCTGAAGGAGAAGGTGTATCATATTATTACCGCTATGATTTTTAAAGTTTTGTTATTTCAAAAACATCACTATTTCTCGTCAAAGAGTTCTGCTGTAGGGGTGAGAGGATAGAACGCCATATCACTCTATCTTTGCATACAGACTTCGCTTCTTCTCCATTCATAAATCTTCTCATGCGCGCACGCCGATTATTCCTACTTTTGACATGTTCATCTTCAAGTATTTGATGGACTTGATAATGCCATGTATATCTCTGCCTTTTTCATTTTCTGCATCCATCAACATTTGTATCGTAGATCCTTTTAGCCGTTCTTTCGTTGTTCATTCGCTTTGCATGTCCAAACCAACGCAGCACCCCTTTCTTGATTCTGTCGATAATGCATATCTCAGCTTTACACAGTTCACAGATCTCGACATTTTTGCACCTATCATGCATCGTTTTACCACACATTTGCCTAAGGAATCGCGTTTCGACAGCATTTAACCTACTTTCATCTTCATTTTTCCGATTCCATACTACGCTCCCACACATTAGAGTTAGCACTAGAACTCCATTTTTACCGCGTATAAGAAAACATTTTTGTATCCAAATACCCGTAGTACTGAACTTCCATTTTGTATTTAGGCACGGGAAATATATACAAACCAAAGATTTAATCGGATTAGTGTATTGGTTAGGAATAAATGTGTCGATAAGCCGTTATATTGGCGTCTGTTTGTTCTGAGTAGATATTCGCAAAGTTTGAGGACGTTATATAAAACTAGTATAATCCCAATCGTTATGTAACCCGTCCTCAATGGAACATCAGAGTTGTTCCACATCCCCCGATATCTCGGTGCGGGAGCATTATCTGCAGCTCGAGGGCTACCAACATCGCCACTTTGCGAAACTTCTGCTACCTCTGCTAATCTTCTGAGCCCCGCGGCTTTAATCATATTCCCAAATACTTCAACTTCTGAATCGCAGACTCCAAATTAGTTTAAAATTAATACCGCGGCACAGACGCCTTGTCGAATTTTCACCCAAATCATCATCCCATGCGTGTCTATGTTACATTTCATACGAACACACACTCACACACAAAGGTTTGCCAACATTCGTGGGGTGACCACGAAGTAACAATTGATGCATTTAAAATATCAAATATGAAATCAACAAAACAAAATTATAACTGTTTGCATCCAGGCGGATGAAAAATACTGTTCCGTTTGTGAAATAAAACCCAAACCCTGGACGTGTTTTCGACTAGACGCTGCTCTCAAGTAAAACTCCTGAAAAATAAATTCGATTGTTACGTTTTCCCACCTTGCTTAAGGTCCTAGGTTCAATCTCCGGCAGGAAGAGTGTGAAATATTGCTTTTAAAGGTAGCTCGACAATGGAGTATTTCATTATCACTGGAACCTAAACCGTAAAACTAATCACCTTCACTATTCCCTAAGGGCACTACATTGGTACACTACTAGCAGTCTTTTTTTTGTAATTTGAAGGTAGGATAATTAGTCTTACGCTTCAGGTCCTTATCAAAGTATTTATATTTTTTTTTATCTTAAAAAAATAAATAATAGCGTTTTTATAATTTACCCGAATATTTCAATTTTAGTGGCCATTTTGAATGAGTTGTAAATAGCTTACTATTAGAAAATGGAAATCAAGTTGAGGTAGAGTGGGGTTCAAACCACAACCCGATTAAAAAATATTCTTGTAAAAAAAACACCTTTTTCAATAAATATTTCATGTCAACAATGTCAGAAATCAAACACGCGACCTCTTGCATGGTAGCCAAACGCGCATATGAGGCAGACAGATCACCTTACCTAACATCACATTACCTTCAATGTAATAAAATATATCCAGCTAAATCCGGGTATAAAAATTAAAAATTAGTTTTCTGGCGTTGCCTCGTAGGTGAATTGGTGGAACTGGATGAATCACACCCACATGATGAAGGTTTCAGCTCTTTAATTACACGAAAGTCAAGAGATGGAATAATTGAGAAAATGTAGATATTTTAACATATTTATAATAGTGAATGTTGCATAGTGTGTAAAGTGGCCACTTAAACCAGCCAATGACAGGTCATTGTTCTTTTTAATAAATGCCTTCACTTCCATATTTCCTTCCTAAAAATGTTTTCCCTCTCTGTTGCAACAAATTAATATATGACCAGATACGATGCAAAATTATCAATGCAGTATCTTATGCACTTTTGAGTGTGGATAGGGACAGTTTAAAATGACATTTTTAGTTCCCAAGTGAATTCTTCAAGTTACAGAGAAGTGTTTTTTGGTAGGTGTGAGTAGGTATAAGTTTGTGTTTATTATTTTATTTTTTTAAATTTTATTTATTGGGGATATCAACAGTAATACATGTTATACAAATATAACAAATAACATATACAGAGAATAAAACCAATGACAGATATCCACAGAAATACATTAAATACACGTACAATACATACTAGTGTGTTTGTGTGAGTGTAAGTGAGTGAGAGGGTGGGTGTGTGGGTGTTATATTGGAAAGAGGGTGTCAGGTTTCGAAAATATAAATATATATAAAATATTAAGAAATAGAGATAAAATTTAATAAAATAAAATAAAACTTTATTATTGAAACTAAGTATAAGACAAAAAAGAATGTTTTAAGACGCGCATTTTAAATGTTATTTTTTTACAATCAAATGGATCAATAAGGGGGAAGTTCAAATTATATTCACTAGCAAAACGTATAAGTGGAGAGTTCTGGGCATAGTTCGTACGAACTGCTGGCACATGAAATAGAGAGCTCGACGTGTGACGGGTGCGGTAGCCGGGGACATTTAATGATAACTCTGACAAAAGAGCCGGACTATCAAGGCGTCCACTGAGTATGTCATGAAGCACCCCCATGTCCAACAGTAGACGGCGATCTTCTAAAGTAAGCAAGTGGTGTTTTTTGCAGGAAGACATATAATTGAGATCGGTATACCTGCATCTCCAGTTAAGATGTCTAAGAAATGTCCATTGAATTTTCTCAAACTTTTCTTTATGTGTGACATATTGTGGAGACCAAACAGAAGAGGCATACAGGCATAGTTTATTATTATAAAAAAATTGTATCTGTGCCTTATTAAAACAAAATTAATAAACAAATTAGCGTATTTTGTACCTATATGCATTTGATTTTAGGTAGTCTGGGAAAATTAGTGGAAAATCTTTTTTAGGAAGGATAAAATTACACAAAATGATATTTGGTTCTAATGGACAGTGAATATTTCATATCATGTTACATGCTCAAGTGATTGATTTAATTAAAATAAATTTTATAAATTTTATATGATAATAGTAATATTTTAAGAAAAAAAAGGATAAGTGAGCATTGAAATTGATGAAAGCCTAAAGTAATTTGAAAAAAAAAACAACATTTTCAATAAATTGCCTTGGAGTATTTTATAAATTTCCAAAATTACATTGACTTCCATAATCCATTCTCAAAGAGGCTACTTATTTTGTTAATTTATTTTATTTTATTAAAATAAACGGCAAATCTGCCGTTTACAAACATTTATAATACTAACATATTTGGCTTAGTATTTTTTAAACTTTTATAAAACATACATTTCCTTATATCCAAAATTTGTAAAAAAAAAACTAAACCTTAAAATTATACAAAATTTATATAAAAAAATAACCTAAAAATTATACAGCATATTCAGTAAAAAGTTTACATAATAAAACCTTCTACAGTAATACAACAAGAAAATCATAAGTACTGTTTCATACAGCTGGGCAAAGTGACCAAAAAACTGCATATTATGCAATGCATGAATCAATAAATATAATTACCATTCACCATCTTTGAAAAAGTTCAAAAGGTTTGTTCTATAGGAACAATACCCTACATTTAATATATCAGATACGTGGGAATAACTATTGCCGAGTTCATGAAGTCTATTTAATACTACTGAAATATTCATTAGCCTTATTTTATAGTTCCAATTTTTTTTCAAATGCGGGCACCCTACGTGTTTAGATATCTTGACTAAATTTGCCAATCATCCAACGGGATAAACTTGGATTAAAAAACTTTTCCCAAATATGCTTGTGTTAATATTGAAATACACAACTTCCTCGCGGTGGCGGTGAGTGATTCCTGGGAAGTGATAGGGAAAATTTACATAATTAATATTATTTATTTATGGCGGATGAGTTTCCGGGTATTAACATTTTCTTAGCGAGATGTCGAAATTTTGATTGATGACGTAATTAGTTTTTGATTTAATTAGATGTACGCAAGGATTTTACTTTTGTATGTTTTAAATGCGTCAAGACTAATCATAAATATTTTGTTGGCAAATAAAGTTCTGTTTTATTATTTCAACATTCACAAAATATTTTTTAATAAAAAATGTAAATATGATACAATGTACGAATAAAAAATAAAAAAACAATTAGTTTTAATTTTTTTAATTTTATTCAAGGATCGTTCACTACCAAAATAGATTTTTAAATAACCACTTTTGTCGAATGTATTAACTGTGGTTTAGTAAAAAAAATATAATTTTTGGTTATTAATAATAAATTATTTCAATTATTTTTTTTTTTATTTTGACTATAAAATAAATTCATAAATAATACTGAAATATGTAGATTAAATTCTTGTGCTCCAGTTATTTATTAATAAATTCATTTCTTTATTTTACAGAAACAAACAGTTGACAATGATATTATAACATAAAAAAAATACGGTTTAAAGACAGGCAAGCAAAGTTTCTAAATAAAAAGGTTAGAATTTAAATTGTGGTACAAGAAATGGTATGTTTGTGTGTATTTGTACGAGAGTAAGTGTAGAGGTGTGTAATTGAGTATGATGATTTAAGTTAAGCTAAAAAACATGTTTTTTTTATGTATTAGTTTTTCTTAGAATACCCTTTATCGATAACAGCAAGTTGGATACAAATCCTGTTTATTTTAAGTAATAAATGCTATCGTGGTTGCGCAAGCAATGCCAGCCCTTGGCACTACGGGCAACGTAAACCGCCCCGTCTACTTCACTATCCTCCGCCTCTACACATACTTACTCCACTATTGTAAACCACACTTTTGAATTTTGTAACGTTAAGATTAACATAAGGAATAAAAAGGATTCATCCGTTAATTGATTATGATTATATAACTCCACGATAAGAGACCGAATAAGGAATGAGGAAATAAGACGCCGTACAAAGGTGACCGATATCGCAGATAGAGTGGGAAGACAAAAATGGCGATGAGCGGGTCATGTGGCGAGATGAGAAGTCGATAGGTGGACCCCCAAAATACTAAACTGGAGACCCTACGAAAATAAAAGAAAAGTAGGAAGACCACAAAGGAGATGGACTGACGACGTCGTCGAACTCGTGGGCCATGGATGGAAACAGAGGGACCTAGGACAGAAAAACATGGAAAAAATTGAAAGAGGCCTATATCCAGCAGTGGAGAGAAACGGACTGATAAGAAGAAGAAGAAGATGTAACAAATGGGTGAATTTTACCATTTGAACATAAACCTTTATTTAAAATATTTAAAAAAGCTGTAACTAACGTTTTACCAGAACGCCTTAAGGACTAAAAAATGTAAATTAGAGAAAAAATTGTTTAAGTAAATAGACGAATTTTTGTAAGAGAAAATTGTATGAAACTTAAAATATCGTGCATAATATGTTACTTCAGTATAATTTTTAAGATAACTCGATCGAACTGGAAAATGTGATACTCTTATATCAATTTAATGTGAGCGCTTTTATCTTACGATACTATAATTTGTCCTCTATCGTCTGTAAAACGAATTTTCTCTGGTACTTAATATACGCGTTTCCCATTCAAATTTATTCAAATACCGACTCCTTTAAAGCTGGGAACGGGTCCTCCGATAACTCTTTTTCTGATGTACGATTATTGTCACCTACAAAAACAATTACAGCTAGCTCGAGCTCTACTTTAGAGTTAATTCCCTTAAAACATCCCATTTCAGAACTAACAGGAAGACCAGGGAACGGAAACATGAAATAAAAATGGAATTTTACCTAAAATTTCATCCAAAATACAAAAAAAAATTTTTAAAGGTATTTTCTCTTCTGAAAAATCAATTATATACGTAGATACATGTTGTTTCATTTTATATGATATGATATAATGTGTGTACCGTGTCTGTCATGTTTTCTGTCACTCGTGCTTCTCGGCGACATCTAACCTCAAATGCATTACCCCAAAAACCTCAATTACAAAAATCCGAACGGCCATAAAATTCTAGAAAAGAGTAAAATTATAACTAACAGTGGAAATGTTTTATCTGCTTATATTATTTAAAAATTTTTTTTTTTTCCAATTTTAAAGAAAAAATGTTCAGTTTCTTATAATTTACACATATTTAAATTTTAAGCCCATTTTCTAGAACTCGAAAATCAAGTCCCAGTAGAGTTTTTCGGACTTTGAGCCTTTGATCCGTTGTTTTAGAACACTACCAAAGAACTACAACCTGGTTAATTCGTTCATTTTTTTAATAACTATATTCGCTTAATTTAAATTGTAGAAAGCTGAGCATTATACGCATTTTACTCAAACATTAATACAGTTTAGATTTTCACGATTTTAATTCGACTGTTTAAAAATAATAAATTATTGGACGTCGTCTTCCGGATTGACATGATTTTTGGAGTACTAAATTTCGTTTTTTCATTTAATTTTTACAATTGTTTTTCGATCCTATAGATAAAAAAGCAAAATAGTAAATATAATCATATGTTTCATTTACAAGAATAATAATTTTAAGAAAAAACCTTTGATTTCTCAAACAATTTTGCAATCGTCGCCACGCCACGCCAAAACAAAATAACGGCAAAAAAGAACAATTTCTACTTAAGAAAATATTTTCATGTATTTAAAACGAACATAAAATACATTGATTTTATCAAAAAAGTTCTCTTTTATTTTATTATCTTTGTTCGTTCAAATTCATTAAAAGAATCTTCTAAAAATAATGTATTTTGTTCGCTCACCAGTTTTTAGAATTCCTGCAAAACTTTGTTACCTTATTTACCCCGATTCGATACTTCGGAGCTTTTGGTGTTTCACTTCCTAAGGTTTTAGTGGAATTATTTAAAAATGGCCATGTTCCGTATTCGAAAAAAGTACGGTACTGCATTTTTTTAAAGTTAATTTTTCACTTCCCAATTCTGTTTAAAAGAACCATCAGCCACCACGTTATTTTTATTCAAAGAGGAACTATTTTATGAAAAATTAATCACGTCTAGCTAAATGTATAATCAGTTCGTTTTTTTTTGAAAACAAGTGATTAAGGAATTCTTTACAAATATAAATGAATTTCTTTTGAGCACAGATTTGATTAATCAAAGTCACTTTATTATTAGTTCTCAAATACATAAAAAACCGATTAATAATTTAAATTTCAAAACATTTTTATCTGTTTAAAAGTTAAACAACGTGTTATTAAAAAAGGACAACAATTTAAGATCAATAGGTTATAAGGATTTATTTTGCACTCAAAAGGCTAAAAGTCCTAATAACGTCAAAAATTTAGAGCACATAACACTCAGACTTAAAAACGTATGTTTTTTGTTAACTCGAGAGAAATCGAACCTGGAGCCCCCACGCGCGAATCTTTTTTTAAAAAAGTTTTTTAATTCGAAATGGCACATGGGATATCTTAAAAAATATAAAATCTGGCTTTTAGTATGGCAATTAGAAAAGTTCATGTCTCTCATGTTGAAAAAGAAATAAGGATTCAATGAAACTAAAACGATTCTAGTATTCCACGTACAAGCAATTGGAATCAAATGGGATTTAAGTGAATTAAAAACCATTTCAAATGTTTTAAAAGCTTTTATTTGAAAATATCTCTTTCGTAATATCAAAAAAAATAAATCAAAACGTTTTTTTTCAATAAAACAAAGGGATTTGAATAAAAAATAATTAACCCAAACTCGTTTTACTTTACATAAGAAAATAGATGAAAGAATTAATGACATGGAATTTCAAACATTATACGAGACACTTTTCTTAATACGTGGATAACTATTTTCATTTTAATTTTTATACCGATTTGTTATTTGTTTTTATCTTGTTTTTTTATTATGGTTTGTTACAGCCTTTTGTTTGATCTGTGAAAATCAAATAAACAAAGAAATCAAGTTAAGTCAGATTTTTTTTTATACACATTTTTATTATTTAATAAAATGAATACTTTTGTATTTATTACTGATTTTTCCAGCTATGTTTATTTGTAAGTAATTAATTTGTTAAGTAATTTGAGGTACATTGCTCTATAAATAATTTGGTATTAATATAAATCTCCCTTAACAAGCAAAAAAATATACTCACAAACCCATGCACATATACACACACCTTCACACAGTATATACACTCACCCTTGCTAACATGTACAATAATAAAACTGATACATTAAAACAAGCTTAGCATAAATATTATTGTGTAATAATAAAATTATCCTTATGATTTAATTGAGACACATTATACGCATATGTTTCTACCGACATATTGCTACCATTGTATTAATTCTAGAATGTGTTTTATTTTTATGAGAAAAATAAAATAAAATAAAATATCATACTTTTATTTAATCAAACCATAATTAAAAAGTTAAGAATAATATATTTTTTAAATAAAATAATTTTTATACAAGGAAACCTATCTACCACTGTTTTTTTATAGTACACATTATTTACATGGTACTAAGTAGATTCTGTAGTACCCGCCTCAGATTAATAAGGCTCCACAGCTGTAGATTCGGCATTTCGCTTTCTTGCATAGAACAAAAGCTTTGCAAATCTTTGGTTTAGTTTTTGGTTTAACAGCAAATGTGTAACAAATAGTTTCGGGTTGCACTTGCGACTTTTGACTTAAGTACCTACAGCCCATTGTTTTTGACAATCCTGGAATGATTTAAGTTCATATGAGCGGCTTTAAAGCTGTAGCGCATTATTACTCTGAGGTTTCTTCGTGTTAAACGAGGTACCGGTATGTTTTTTTCTTGCTTAAATGACGCGTCAATGTTTTATTGGTAAAATTAAGCGTTTCCTACAATAAAAAGTTCTTAATAAATTCAAACATAATTCGGGTAGTTTCTTCAAGTATTTCCTTAGCGTTTAAAACTTTATTATTGAATTTTCCGGGAAATACTTCGGGGTGCAATAAAGCTTCTTAATTTAAATAGCCTACTTAAGTTCACGGTCTCCCCAATTAATCGTGAAGTTAGGTGCAAGTTGCATTCTTTATACCTCCCGAGGGTAGCAATTATTTCATTCCCTTATCGTATCTGACATTTTCTCTCCCCAGTAGCACACATAGCACCCTTAAGGGCAATTTTCACGTATAAAAAGTTAAAAAAGCACAAAATCAAAAACGATTCAAATATCATATCATAAAAACCAGCTCATTTATTACTTCAGACTATAAGCATGGCGATACTAGGCTTGCGTAGAAAAAAAGATTATATAATTTTTTATCCATTACTTTATTATTATTTTGTTTCACATTATATAAATCTATGCATTTATATTGAACAAGCTGAACCCAGCAATACTTTACTTTTGCTTTTGCTTACACAATTGGAAGTTTTATATAAATTTTTTTATTTAGTCCAAATAAGATACATTATTATTTTTGCGTTTCGGTTTACATTAATTTTGAGGGCAGAGAGTTTTGATAAATAAGTATTCGAACATTGTTTTCCTGTCACTGTCTTGCATGTACCTCCCCAATACTGTGCAAAAAAGACAAATGCATGTCAGACCTATAGTTAGAATAAACAAAATCGACGTTTCTTTGTTCCGTTTTTCGCACCTCAAAACCAAAACAGGTTCAGTGTTCTTAATTAAAACCATCTACTTATTAAGGTGCATCCGGAATCCTCTTAAATTATGACACTTAACCCATGCCAAAACGCTTAATTCTGCCCTATGCGTATTAAGTTGTTATTTAACTGCCAGCCGGGTTTTGTCGTGAGCTTGATATTTAATTCAAATCCAAAATGCTTAGTTGTGTGGTGAAAGCATGTAAAAACCGTTCAAATTGATTAAAACAAGATGGTGTAACTTCAAATTGTTGGTACTTGTTTATGATTGAATTCTAGAACTTGAAATAATTAATTTTCATGTACTAAATTTATGTAGGTACCAAGGTACTTGTTTATGGTTGAATACAAAAACTTGAAATCATTTATTTTTAAATATAAAATTCTTTTGTTCCTCTTACCAACAGGAGTGCATTTTATTTAGGAATATGAATCGGGTTGTGGTCCTGTGGCTAGTGTCTCGGACTCACGGACCAAAGGTCCGTGGTTCGAATCCCACTCTACCCCAACTCGATTCCATTTTTTTTTTTTTTTTTTTTTTTTTTTTTTTTTTTTTTTTTTTGTAAAAAGAAATATTTGCGTTCTTATGATTTACCCAAATATTTAATTTTGAGGGCCATTCTCAACGAGTTGTAAATAACTCACTATTAGAAAATGGAATCAAGTTGGGGTAGAGTGGGATTCGAACCACGGACCTTTGGTCTGTGAGTCCGAGACACTAGCCACGGGACCACAACCCGACTAATTTTCTAATAGTGAGTTATTTACAACTCGTTGAAAATGGCCCTCAAAATTAAATATTTGGGTAAATCATAAGAACGCAAATATTTCTTTTTTAAAAAAAAAAAAAAAATACGATTTTCAAAAATGAATTTAATGTCAGTTAATATTATTTTGTAAAAATAAATAAAGAGTTAAAAATTATAAGGAATTCGAGGAAATAATATGTTTTGAATCCAGTAAAACGAATGTTGTTTGAACAAAAAAGCAACATCCTTCCATTTTTTTAATATGCATTCTTGGCGAACGCAGCCCTGAACGATGAAAATAACATTTATGCAGTTTCTTTTTTTCCACTTAATAAATTGAAGATTTTAGGAGCAACAATTATGATCATGGCATATATCTACATTTAGTTGATAACCTCAAATTAATCGGTCCAGTAGTCGATCTATCGAGGACACACATACGAACATTAACTTAAATATATTCTCGTACATAAAGATCGAATAAACAACAGTATTTTATTATCTGAAAAAAAATACGGCTTTCTCATATAAAAACTCGTTTTATTTTTAATTTTTAAAAATTTATTTATACTTTTACATTGTTTGTATTTTTTTTATACAGAATAATGTTCCCTCACTGGGGTGTCCCGTGCTGAGGGAAACATTTTACGAAATGTAAAACATGCCTAAGATTAGCTATTTAACAAAGTTAACAAAATAATGACAATAAAAAAAACATAATTAAACCAATTAACCTAATTATAAATAACATAATAAACAATAAAAAAACAAAAATATTCATAAAAAATGTAACCAATTTATATAGACTAATTAATAGAATTCATAAACAGTGCATACATTTTACATATTTGGCTTGATCCACTCATCGATCCGTGCGCAACCCACCTCCACTATCCATTTCTTAATAGAAATTTTATATTTTGAGAACTTACTAATTGTCCTTATGGATAATGGAAGTAGATTGTACACTTTAACTGAGTAGTAGGTCAATCCTCTTTGACCGAAGGTTGTATTTTTTAATATTTTTTTTGCAGCATCAGGGTGGAGTATCTAGTAACTCTTGTATTTGTAACGGTAGGTGGAAAATAATGTTTACGTGCGTATAGTAACAAAGTTTTTACGTAAAGTTGTTTTATAGATTTGACATTTGGATTTTCAAATATACCGAGGGAGCTAGTTCTGATAGTTTTAATACCAAACCAACGAAATATTAAAATTTAAATAAAAAAAACTTTTAAACACCAGGGTTTTTTAGATTTTTTTACCTACTGCTTTTGAAACTACACAAGATTCCTTGACACGGTATAGTTAAGTTACGTAAAAAAAAAAAGTGTTTACACTCAGAGTTGTTTTATTTTAATTTTAATTATTAAAATAAATACTTAACCACGCAGTTAGTACGTTAGCGAATATTAATTTAACAATTTATTTAACACCTTGAAATTGTACAAAAAAAAAAAAAATAAGTACCATACGTCCTCATATAATATTGTGAAAATTATAAAACTTTGTCATTCTTACGGTTTTCAAAAGATGATTGTAGGTCAGAATTTGCTTCAATCAGAATAAAATGATTTTGAAAAGGTCTAACATACTAAAACTTTTTATAACAATTGAATATTTTATTATTTTTATACATTCAAATTTATACCCATCTAACAGCAATTTTTCGCCTTACAATAGGGTAATTAAATTTAATATTTTGTGATTCAAACAAATTTTCAAAAATTTAAACCTACGTACTATGTAACCTTATCTATATATTCAAAAGCTTATCTACTTAATAGAAAATCGATACAAAATATAAATAAAAATGATGTGGTAGAGCGAAGTTTATAACTCGGACTTCTGATCCGGAGTTCGAGATAATACTACAGGACCAAACCCATTTGCATGTATTTTAAATTCACATTTCGCAATATTTTGAGTTAATTAAACAGGCTTAAGGAGTGTTATTCTCATTAAAAGCAAATATAATTGAACAGTTTAATGCTCCATGAAAGCTTTTCAGCATAATTCACCCGCTTGAAATAGTGGTAATTAATTTAACCGCTGGTACTTAAGTGAATTTTATTTTAGCGGCCATAAATAATGGCTGGAGGTGCATGAGACTCCAGGGCGCACTTTTATCATGCAACTTCCATCCCCACGATTCTAATCAGTGTCATGTTAATGAACGCCTTCGGGTCGGGAAAGGCTTCCTAGGAAGGAGAATTTCAATTTATGTACAAACACCCGGCCACCTAAGGAAGTGTGATTAATATTTCTTACGGATAACATAAGATATTTGCTACCGTAATTTGTATAAGTTCACTGGAGAACTATGTTTATTTTATAGCGCCTACTTTTTATCAATATGTTGGGTATATTTTTACATTCACTTTTAAATTTAATCTGTAAATAAGTGCCTATATCGATTTCATCTTCGTAATGTGGAAATTTCTCATACTTCGAATATCAAAAAAATGTGTGAAAAGGATTATTGAAAAAAAAATCATTGTTTTTTCAAAAGCAATATGGGTATTTTTGAAAAGTGTTTTCTATCATAACGAGAAAAGAAAAAATTCTATAAAATACACCTTCACTAAAACGCAACATGTTTGGCATCAAAATTTGTACCGACGTTCATTTAATTAACATATTACAACAGAGATGAAGAAGATTTAAGAGTAGGTAATATAGAAGTCCAGGCATCTACAGGGCTTATGACCTGTCAATGGCTGGTTTAAATGGCCACTTTACACACTGTGTAACATTCACCATTCTGCCTACATTTAAACATCTATATTCCTTCAATTCTTTCATCTGTTGATGTTTGTGAAGTTAACTTTCAAAACTTTTTCTTTAACTTAACGGTCACAAAAAGGTTAAAAATTTAACCGAATCGTTACTTTTTAGGTGCGCGGCCAATGCAATCAACCATTTTTTGCGGGAATTTGGAATTATAAATTTAAAAATATTTTTAATGCTAGATACTAATACAGACAATTTTTTTTACTAGACACTTTTTCATAGACCCTTGTTAATTTTTAAATGTGAAAAAAATGTGATTTTTCTCATGTCCTATGTATTTTATTGTCATGCAAGCTTTACATCATAATCTCTAGAGATTTTTTAGGAATTTTGTGTATCATAATAAATATAAACAAACAATCCCTCCGTTTTCCGCAGGGGTAGGCAGAGTGAATGCAACGTGACACTACTCTCGTCACCTACATTACTATGTATATTTACATAATAAATATTATTTTTTAAGTTATTAAGACCTTCTACAAAAACATGATAAAACCGATGGAAAACGCGTGACAACATGTGTATTTTCAAATAGCAGAAAAAATAAAATAAGAAAAGACAATGGATAGTATTATTATGCACACCAACATTTAAAAATACATATGTACAAGAACAACATAAAATAGTTTTGTAATAAAAATGTAGATACGTAGACATGACTAGATTTAAAAAATTTGACAAAACTTAAAACGAGTAGGTAGGTATCTAGTATTATCAGAAAAAAACCTACCAAAAATCTTTGATATAATTGAGTGATGGCCAGTAAAACGTTGGCCAATGTAAAAAGTTAAATAATTGTTCTGTTTGTGTCAGAAAAAATTGTTTTGCATTACGTTTTCGACCAAAAAAAACATCTGCTCAAGCAGTTAGTTAAAACTAAAACGTATTTTTTTTTTAATGATTTAACTTAAGTATTTTTTAAGCATCTTGCCTTATTTACGTTTGTGAATAATGCAAGAAATATGAAATATAAAAAAGATAGTATAAAAAAAAATAAATATAAAATAATAAAAAATATATATAAGACAAGTGTCCATATTCTGACTTATAGGTTGAGAAAAAATGAAGTATTGTTCATCGATTAGGTTAGAACAAACTATGGCCTTGATTCTCCAATTACCCGTCTTTGTCGCATTGTCAACTCAACACAAGAAATGGAATTTTTTATTTTAAGTTTACAGCGATTTAAACAAGCACTAAATAAATAGTCCAGATCTTGTTTTGATGTCTCTAATGTTTGTCAATGCTTCTTTTTTTTTCAAAAATGTTTTCATCTATTCTTTCATTGTAATATTTAAACCCTATAAATTGTTTGATGTGACAGTGTCCGTTAATAAATAAAAAAATTAAAGAGCGATGTATAGCATTCCAACTAAGAATAGTATGATAATAATATTACTTTTACCTTTTTTAAAATTATGTATTTAATAATGAATTTAAAAAATGTACCCTGTTATTTCAAAACCATGTAAAACAAGGTTTCAGCGTGTTTGACTTATTACAAGGACCCTAAACACTTATTTTTTAATAGATTTTTATAGGGGATGCTGGTGTACTTTTTGAAGCTTATTTTTATTAAATAAAAAAAATCATTAAAGGCTTAAGCATTAACATTAAAATTACTAAAACACCTTATACCACTTAGATACAGAACGATAGAATAATGCTTTTGACTTTACTTTAAGTCACGTTCGGATTCATCTTTTAGACCGAAATAGAGCAGTTGAAACAAATCATTTTGATATATTGACTGCAAGGATGTAGTTTATTCGGGCCGTTTCCTCAGAACCTATATCACATATTGCAAATTTGAAATTCTAGCAATTTTGATTGGATTAATATGGCTATCTTTTCGACATTCTGTTCCTTTCCATAATAATTTGTTTGCAGTTTAAGACTAGCAGAACAAAACGTGGGAATAAGTATTTGATACAATTTGATGCAATTACTCCGATTAATTACTTTTATACGAACAATTAGGAAGTTTAGTGTTTTTATTTGTTAACTTTTGTGTGGTTGCAATGTCACACTAGTCGACAAAGGACACAATACTTGATATATCTCTCTTATCTTTTCAAATGATGAATTCGTATTTTTCGTAATCTTCAATTGCATATTTTCACACCCGATTTGGAAAGCAATATTCGTAAAACTATGCTGAATGTTAATACAAACAATATTCATACTTGTTACACGAAGAATTAATGTCCGCTAATTCAGCAACACATCTGCATAAGAGAGAGCACGAACGTAGAACTCGTAACAAAAAAGACAAACACGGTGTTCTTTGACGGGTGTTGTGTAAAACAGATTCAGTCTTCACTCGGTTGATGACAGTGATGGGGGACGCACGCGCGTAATATGAGCGGTGTACTTACGATTTTAAATTTATTTTGCTAAAACAGGGCTAAATTCTCTATTTATTTGTATAAAGTATAAAAAAGGAATTATTATACAGAAAGTCTCAATTTTTTTTTTTTTTAATATCTGAAGTTTAGAATTTTACTTTTACATGGTAACACGATGTTACATCACCATGCGCAAAGGGATTATTAGATTAGGGTTCATTAACTCTTAAAAAGTCTTTTAAAAGTTAATGAACTATCAAACTAAGCAATTAAAAAGACAATATTTATCATATCACCATCGCTACGATTTTTTAAAGTTTGCTCATTTTTTCATTACTTTGCACGTGACGTCACTAGTTTTGATTTCCAAATATACTGAAAGAGATCAGTTTGTATGTTTCCAATAATTATACTAAAGCGAAATCTCATGCACTGTTTTACACACCCAGAAGCTGTATAAATGCAAGTCAAACTTCACCTATCTATAGGGCAATTCGCTCGCTAAATACGGCTTCTGCGGATAATTAAATTTGGATCTATTTTTCTGTACATATTGGCAGTTAAGCAGCTACCCGCTTTCTATAAATTAACTTATAAGTTATGTTTACATTTTGCATTACGCGATGGATTAAACGACCCGTTCATTAATGCAGACTACAATTGTCAAATAAATAAATCACCTGTTACAAAAAAATAAGGTGATCAGTTTCACGCTTCAGATGCCAATCCACAAACAATGTAATATTCCAGGATATTGATTAATTCTCGAAGATATTATATTATTTTTATTCATTCATTTATTTATTAACGCCCATAGCCAATTTCTGCAAATTATATATGACAGTTAAAAAAGTAATGAAATATAACATACAAATTGAGTTTATAAATCTTTCACAAACATATATTATGACGTACACATAAGCACATTATATATGTTGTATGCGTTACTATAAATAAATATAATTTTAAATTTAAATGTATTTCAACAGAGAGGGAAAACATTTTGGAGAAGGGAATATGGAAGTCTAGGAATTAACAGGGCTTATGACCTGTCATTGGCTGGTTTAAGTGGCCACTTTACACAATGTGTAACATTTACCTTTCTGCCCATGTTTGAACATCCATATTTCCTCAACTCTCTCATCTGCTGACTTTTGTGAAGTTTAAATATTTATAAACAGATTTATTGTCTTTATTTAAACATATTTCTCAATTAAAGCCACAATTTAACACAACTTGAAAACAGTTTTTTTTTTATTGTGATTTATTAACTCGTTGAAAATGCCCCCCAAAATTAAAATAATATAAAGTCTAATCGTACGAACGCAAATACTGTAAAAAAACAATTTTGTTTGTTTAGTGAATTCAGTTAGTACTAGGTGTGTTATGATTTATTTTTTATTTTCTTTTCTTTAGGAAACAAACAGTACAGTTACAAAGTGTAATATTTTACACAATTAGACTTAACTCTAATGGACCAGTGAAGTTTTCATATTATAAAGCAATTATGTGTAACTAAAATATTTGAGTTTGTCCAAATGTTCATAGACAAAAGACTGGATTTCACCCTCTCGGGGGTCATTAAGATTAACAAATTACAACAGGGATGGAGAATACCTTAAATAAGGGAAGGGAGTATATCTATGAACATTTGGACAAACTCAAATATTGTAATGAAACCAACTGGTCCAAGAAGAAGTTTAAAAATGAACATGAACACGATCACAATACTAGAGAAAAGAACAAAATTAGACTTCCATTTAGGAAAAAGGCAAAGTCACAAAATTCAATTTTATTTAAAGCAATTTAAAAGTATTACGAAATGGAAAAAAATATTTATGAAGAAAAAAACATATCAAAATTTAAAATAATGGTCAAGACATATGTGATAAACAATTTATAAATTAAATACATTTGCAATGTTATTATTAGAACACACACAACAATATGTATGATATGTGTGCCCTACTTTAAGATTTAAATAAAAAAAAAAAGAAAAAATGTTTTCAGGCGTTGCCTAGTATGTGAAATAATTCAGTCAGATGAATCTCTTCACAATAATAAAGGTTTCAGCTCTTTAACTTCACTAAAATCAACAGATGGAAGAATTGAAGAAATATGGATGTTCAAACATAGGCAAATTGGTGAATGTTACACAGTGTGTAAAGTGGCCACTTAAAACCAGCCAATGACAGGTCATAAACCCTGTAAATTAGGTGTAAGGTTAATTATGAAAGCATAAAAAAGAGAAGGAAAAAAAACATAAATGAAAGTTGTTTAAAAATTAAAATTTAAGTAAAAAAAGATATTTAAAGTTTGTAGTTTGTAGTGAGTATTTACAAATGGAAAAAAATATTAAAAATGAAGAAAATTTGTAAGAGTAATCAAAAGTTAAGAATTGAAATAAAGAATGAAAAACATGCTCAAATGTAAAAATAAAATAAAATAGTAATAACATTTTTAAGAAAAAAAGGAAAAACATAAATATACACACACATATTTTAAGGGATTCAAAGAAACGACGAGAAGAATCTTTAAGTGAAATATAAGACAATAAGTTTAAGTCAATTGTATAAACAAGAACAGCAATATATTGATTTTATGTACAAATATAATATAAGTAATTTAAAGTAGTTGAAAAGTATAAAAACATGCCAATGCAGCAGAGAAAAAGAAAGAATAAAGAAAGAATAACAAATATAGCAAGTAATCTTTAAAACTCGAAAAAACAATATAAGGAGAAGATTTTAAACCAAGAGAAGTCGATAAAATTTCATTAAAGCGAGTTTAGTAGTAATACAAATTTCAAAAGAGAAATTTGATTTATAATAATAATAATGCATGTAATTTGAAGTGATAATATTTGTAATAAGTATATTATTTTTATTCTTGGTTTGACTGTAGGAGATTGGTGGCAATAAGTCCGCCATTTCTCCAGAGATTTTTACATAATATTATGATTTATAAATATTTTTATTAAAAATGTACTCCCCTGCGAATGAATCCAAAACTTATCGTCAAAATATGAACACACTTAATAAAAGTTGAGAAAAAGCGGATCTAAGAAGCGCAATTTATTAGAAAAATATTTTCCATCATAAACCAAAAAAATAAATATCGTTTTTGGAGTGGGACTTGAAGCCTTAGACCAATCACCTAACTGTCCATGTGACAAAAATAATCAAAATTCACCCTAATTGTAGCATCAATGCAGTACCCTATACAAAACTGTAAGCCGATAAGAAAATAATAATGACGATTCAGGCATTTAAGGTAAACAATTCGTCAAATTTTCAAAAAAACAACGTCCATATTTTCTGCTCGATGTGGTTATTCATCTCTGTTGAAATACCTATCAATTTTATCGAATCTAATTAATTATTTGCTTTGATTCGAATCACAAGGAAAGTCAAAATATCGTTCCATTACATAAGTACCCAATATTATTTACTTGGGGTAAATAAATACTGCCTCGGGAAATTAATTATTATCCGCGTCAATTAACAGTTGATTATTGGATGCTTTACATCAAATGTGATGAAGCCGATACTGTAGTTACATTAATTATCATATCGGACTTCGCAATAATTAATCATATCAAAAGAGGTCTGAGCGGACGAATCATTTCACTGGGCTGTAAATCAACAAACAGAAATCGCTTGCGCCAGAAGGGTGCTTCGTTGTTTGAGTTTCTACAGATTAAACCATTCCCAGTGGACTTTTGCATTAATACTGAAACTAGCAAAATAAATGTATAAGCACTGAAAATATATTTATTAAATTTAGGTAAAACTGTTTTTGTGTTATTTAAGGAGTAAAACAAAGTAAAGAAGAATTTTCCATCTAAATTTATGTTATATTAATATAGAATATATATTATACTATAGAATTGAGAATTAGGTACATGAAACCAAGAAGAGAGGAAAAGGATAAAAAAAGTTTCTTTTTTTTTTTTTTTTAATCATAACAAAACATCAGACGTAGGTAGGCAACATTATGTATTTTTATGTCTTTAATTTGTTTTTTTTTTTTAATTTATTCAAATTTTTACACAAAACAACAATATCTAGATCGCGTCAAAATAATAATAAATAAAAATTGATCAGCGCGTTTCTAATACAAATAAAAATAACAGGAAATTACCACAAAAAAACAAATAAACACAAAAATAAAACTTTGAGTATAACAAATAAAACAACTTTATTTTTAACCAGTATTTTTTTATATTTTTTCCACCGACCGGTTTCAAAGCAAACAAGTTTCTTCGTCAAGATTGAAGTAACTTATAGTAAAGTAAACTTTGACGAATAAACTTGTTCGCTTCGAAACCGGTCGGTGAGAGAATAAAAATTGTTGGTTAAAAACAAAGTTGCTTTATTTATTTTACTAAAATTAATATCAACAAATTTAGTGATTCAAGTATAAAATTAATATTTAAACTAAAAGTGTTTAAAAAAAATAGACTTAAACTTAACAAAAAAATTGTGTTTTGATAATTTAATAGGTACGTTGATGTTACTAAAACTGTCATTGTTGGTTGTCGGTATTTTTCGAAAATTGCTGTTCATATTTATAATTATCAACTTTGTTCAAACCTAAGGCAAACATCTCCACTACATTCAGTCGTCCCGTGCCCGATAAGTTACCTCCTCTTACCCCAGATGGTGTTTAAGGCTATAATGATGATGTCTAGTACCGCGGCCCTGGGTACTGAGGTACACGGCTATAGGTATTCCTCAGGAACTATTATTATGTACTATATTAAAGGGACTCGCGGTCCTTTGTTGGTCTTTAATCAGTCACGTTCCATCCGACTCCTCGTGCTGAGTTAGTTTTAGCGAGCAATTTTCCATATTAACACTGGCACAACAAACAACACATTGAAGTCAAATAAACACATGAGTTATTTATTTATTTTAATTCTTCTTTGATGAAAATTCATTCAAAATGTTGAACAACGTTTTTTATTTCTCTCTCTCTCTTCAATCCGTGCCTCGTGTCTAAAGATGATGATCACGCCCGATTCCAGGAATGGTTTATCCTGTGAACAGTTTTCCTCCATATGCAACAACAACTACAAACCATCATGCCGTTCCCCCGTAGGGGTAGGCAGAGAGGATAGAACGCCATAACACTCTATCTTGGCACACAGACCTCGCTTCCTCTACATTCATACATCTTCTCATGCACGCACGCCGATTATTCCTACTTTTGACATGTCCATCTTCAAGTATCTGATAGACTTGATCGTGCCATGTCTTTCTCGGTCTTCCTCGTTTTCTGCATCCATCAACATTTGCATCGTAGATCCTTTTAGCCGTTCTTTCGCTGTCCATTCGCTCTACATGTCCAAACCAACGCAGCACCCCTTTCTTGATTCTGTCAATAATGCATGTCTCAGCCTTCCACACTTCACGGATCTCGACATTTGTGCACCTATCATACATCGTTTTACCACACATTCGCCTGAGAGATCGCATTTCGACAGCATTCAACCTACTTTCATCATTATTTTTCCATTTCCTCCATATGGAATGGTCTTTTGCTGTTCTGTAGACATTTCGTCACTTCAGTTCGTTTTTGTCCAATAAACCACAACACAAACATGCAGGAATAGAGCTTTAAAGGTTTTTTTTTGGGTTTTAGGTTTTTTTTTAGAAAAAAGCATAAATAATAACCACAACTTAAGACAAAAGCTCTCTGGAGGTATCCGCAGTACATGACCGAGCCAACCGTATCGCCTCCGCTTGATGACAGTTGTCACCGGAGTTTGCTGCGTCCGTTCTCTTATTACTTAATTCCGCACAAAAAGATTCTTCTGAGCCACTATATACTCTTTATTATACTTCTATTAATTTTTGTATGTTATTTATTTTTTAGGCAATAATAAATGTATACCGAAACTTACACAGACATATGCAGAACAAAATTTAACTCAGCAAATAATTTATTTTTATCCACAGTATGCAGATAACAAGAATTTTTATAAAAAATACGCGAAACATTAAATAAAACACGAATATAGAGAAAAAACTTAAAAACACGGAGCAAATAAAATTAAACACAAAAATGATTGGGCAAACAATAATGGCAAAACCTTATTCTTAAAAAAAGGGGATAAGTCTCGCAATATCTTTTAAAATATTATGTGCATTTTTAAATTTTACCAAATGAAGCCTATCCAATCGGCATGCACGATTTTGACTATTTAAGTTTTTAGGTTACCAAATTGCATCTCGCTTATATTAATCTTTCTCCAAAGCCTGTTGTGCATACAAAACAACAATCATTAATGATCCGAATCGATGTGGTCCAAATTATCGAGGCATAAGCTATTGGATCAAATATTAGCTACCTAGAAAATAAAAATTTCATTTTTTCCCAAGTTGTATATTTTGTCAAAAATTGACCATAATATCATCAATTTTGTCTGTTAACAAAAGTCAACACATTTTTACAAATACTTTTTTTAATATGAGTTCTCTCTCATTTATCGCGAAAATAAAATTTTTACAAGCCTAAAGATATTTCAAGCAAATGTGTATTATTTAACGCAAGAATAATAAGAATTACTCTGGTGGAAAAATAACCCCCGACGTTATATTAGGGTTCGCTTATCAAACCGCAAGTGCAAAATTTCATCTCTTATGAAAATAAACATTTTGGTCCAGATCCATTCACTTCCGTCAAGAGAAAAAGCAAATAAAAAAAGTTAATAAGTAAAAAGGTTCTAAGTATTTTATTTGTTGTATTTTCCCCGCGTTCGGATCGAGTAATATTTTTGTGCAAAAACATCGTAGCTGTTTGTTGATATTACACTGAAAAGCTTGGCATTTTGAAAATAAACAAGTGGATTTTATGGCCAAGGCATCCTAACAATGACTATTTATGAAAAATCGCAAATTATGAAATAATAATGAAGCTAAAATCACATGGAGTTGGATTCTGACGCTCCGTTTTAAAGGGAACGAAATGCGGAAAATAATGTAAAGTTCTGTATCAGAATATTTATTTGTTTATTAATTTTTGTTCAATAAATCGACAGCTCAATTTATGTACATATCTCATTCTTTTACAATAATAATCTGCTCAATTCACCAACAACATATTAAACTTGTTATAACAATATTGAGCAAAAATTATATCGGCTTGTGATAAATAAAAAAAAAGAATAATATCATACATTAAAAAAAAAATGTTAAGGCGTTTCATAGAGGATATCGTTAATTAAATATCATCATCATTTCATTTTCCCTATCCGATTCATGGTGCATAGAACACTGCACTAGAATTCCAATTGCAGCGTATATGAAAGGAAAGGTTCAGGGGGCGCGCGGTGAGGTTTTCGACAAGGGGAGGAATATGTACGTACATACTCAAAAAATACATAAATACATACAAGTCCAGTATTCTGTGCATTACAACTCGTAGAAACTGATCTGTGAAATTTAATATTTGATTTAATCATGGAAACGCAAATATTTATTTAACATGTAAAATACATAATCGTTTATCTTTTATTTTATTTATTCACAAAATACAGATTTATTAGAATTATTATTTAATTGAGTAACAGGATCCAAATCTATGGGACTTATTTTGAGTTGTGATAATTGGACACATTATTTGGATTTGAATAAATATTTGATATGTTTTCCATATTGATTTTTACTCTCACTAATAGCGTAGTCGGATTACATTTAGTATGTTAAGTACAAAACAAACACGCATATCTAATTGTTGTCGGTTAACTTAAATAATATGTTATTTTTTTAGAATAAGTGTAGGAACAAAAATCCAAATTTTTCCATTCAACTAATTTTGTGCTCTTATGATACCGCAGTAGGGTTAAATTTAGCATTAATATTCAAAATTTGGTTGGGTCAAGCGATTCTATTCCTTCATTTGTTAAAACACAGTACCGCATAACGAGAGAATGAATTTGGATCGGTTTTTTTGAAGTGGTTCCAGATATCATTTTAAATTTGGGCTGCGCAGGCGTGATCTTAGAATTTGAATACCAAGGCCCTTTTATGAAACTGAGTGAATGTGCTGCTTATTTTAAAAACTACGCAATGCGTTGAGATTTTGAACACAAGCGAACTTGCCTGCGCAAGGAATGGTTTTGCGTTGGGGGTGCCCTCGTCACATTTATAAATTTGATTTGATTGTTGGTCGATTCCGTCACAGATTGAAGCATTTAACGCCAACAAATAAAATTATTATTTGTTTATTATAGTTAACAATTTTACATATTTATGTTTAAGTATCGTTTCGATTTAAAAAATATTCTTTCGATACAATTTAAGGAACAAATAGTTCAATTCGTTCTATGAAAGGACAGCGCATATTAAGGTTGTCAGTCTCATGCTGCAGTGTCCAGTCCAGAAACAATGAATTATTGAAGTGTAGAAACACCTTCAAAATCAATATTTAACGTCCACCTTGTTAGGAGTCTAACCTAGGACATCAAGCGTAGTAGGTAAATACGCCAACTACGGAACTGCGAGGCGGAGTTATTCACTCGAGTTCCGTTTTCATGACTTTTATCTGAGAGCTGTCATTGCATCCAAAACACTCGCCTAGCGTTCTGAACTCTAATTGTAAAAGAATTCAACAGATTTATCTTCAACTTTTTATAAACTAAATCGAATTTTTATTTGAAAAATTATGTTTAAATAATAAATTAACGTATTAATTTACTGGTTACTGCCGAAAATGTTTATTTTTGTCCAGACATTTAATTTGACTTTGTCGACAATTGAAAATAATTATGCCTACATCCCATTGCAATCAAAGCTTTGGTTCTATTTTAAATACAGAATTGTAGTTCGCCTGAACACAGAATGAAAAAAAAAACTCCTATTTTATTATGAACGCTAAGAGTATTGATATTGTGTTTCCCATTTTAAGTGTTTTAAGTATGTACAAATGTTTGTAGACAGGCTAAATTTCCACACAAATATTCGGACATACTCAAAACATTGTTGATTTAACTAATTAGTATATAAAGAAGTAAAAAACTTGAAAAATTGTTTTCCGGCGTTGCCTTGTAGATAAAATGGTTCAGCCGGATGAATCTCACCCCCCTTATATAGGTTTCAGCTCTTTTACTTTACATAAGTCAACAGATGGAAAATTATATAAAATCAGAAATGTCGTTTTTTAAACACAGGCTGAATGGTTAATGTTACGTGGTGTGTACAGTGGTTACTTAAACCAGCAAATGACAGGTAAATGTCTAGACTACCATATTCTCTTTCTCAAAATTGTTATCTCTTTCCAACAATGAATTAAGTACTCAAATGCCATATAGTTGTTTATTAAAGGCTTTGGCTGCACTGCAGATTTATTTTAGTAATTTTTGATAAATGAAAACGCAAATGGTAAATAAAAAAATTAAATCGTTAACGAAAATAAAAAATATATTTTTGCTTTGTCGCGAATGGAATCCGGAAACTCGTGCTAAATATGCTCACAATTTCACCATGAAACGAATACAACATATTCAAAATAAAATATATGATGCAATGGTTAAATAATTTTTACAATTTGACTTGAGGATTCGATGCAAATTTTTAATCAAATTTAATGCCGAAAGATTGAATGAGCTTGTGGAATAATTTTAAACAATTGATTTATTTTTCTTATCACGTTTGCAATAAAATATTACCCAATGACGAATCCTGTAAATAAATTGCTGAAATTTTCTGAATAAGATTTTATCACAAGGGTCCTATGTAAAGGTATTTATGTGTGGGGTAAACTTTTAACGATATTCCCAAAAATTCGTATGAAAATTTCTGGATGTCAGAAGTTTAATCATCCTACGTTGTTTGTTGAATATAAAACGGGACATGACTGCGCAAAAAAGACTAAATATTCAAAACAGAAAAGGATGGAGATAGAAGCGTTGAAACCTTGACTGAAAGAATTTACCCCTAAAAATTCTTGACATAGGAAAGGGTAAGAAATGACGGAAAACACATTTGCAAATGCCTGTTTTTAAAAAGACATCGTATTTTAAATAATAATCATCATTCCTGGACTCACGTTTAGCGGTGGAGAGGGCACTGTATCGGTTTGCCGTACATAAATATAAAATAATTTAAAATGTGTGATTTTTACGAAATGTTATTAAATATTTGTATAAAACCATTTACCGACTTTTCTACGTCTACCGGTTTTAAGACCGTCTCTTTGTCGGGACACTAATTAAACCAACATGCAAAACTCACTTTATGCGTTCACCATAGTTGTTGCACAAAAGTATGAAATATGAAATGCATTCCCGGCGTCAAGTGATTTAAATAATTTGAAATCTTAGATATAAGGCAATTACGTATTTTTAGAATAAAATTGTTTGTGAGAGCAAATTATTCTACCAAATCTCAAAAGAAAAACTCCCACACAACCAGAATTCAAACTAGAGGATAGATCATGGGGTCTACCAAAAACTCTGAATTCGGGCAAAGATATTTCAGGTTTCTGGGCCCCAAAATATTCATGTTCATGTTACTCGAACATTGCAAAACCATGAACAGGATTCAATTTAATAAATTTTTAAAAAATTGGTTACTACGTTTTAGTCAAGAAAAATTGGAAAATTTACTCAAAATACATAAACGGTATAAATTAATATTGTATAACTGTATAGTAAATGAACTTGTAGGTAGCAATGTTATTGTTTATTTTGCATCAAAATGTCTGCCTTAAAACAGGTTGTACCTAGTTAGGCAGACTAGACATGATCCAGAGAAATCTATTACCTAAGTGTGTATGTAGTAAACAAAGTAATTGTTATTTTTCATTATAAACCATGATTACTATGATTATTATTATTTTAATAAACACGTGCACTGATTAGGACAGTCATGCACGGATTAGATTATTCAAAAAAATGTTGCTTGAGAAATAGTTGCAAAAATGCATGTCGTGTTAGATTTATATTTTTGTGCAAAAACTATGGGGAAAGTACATAGTGATTTGTGCGTGTTGGTTTAATTAGTGTCCTGACGAAGAGACGGGTACGTCTCGAAAACTGTAGACATGAAAAGTCAACAAGTGGTTATATACAAATATTTATCGACAATTAACAAGCGGAATAAATTTGGGATTTTTACCTAAGCCAGCTATCGTTTCAAAGGCACTTTTCCAGGATTCTCATTCTATTTCACACACGGAATCGTATTTCATTTCATTTCATTTCATTTTTTTTGGCACCACAACAGGCCAGGAGGCCCAATTACAGTGGTGAAACATTACATTACAGAACAACCAGGCTTGAGAAAAATCACATTTTAATTTTTGTGTTCTCACCGGGAATCGAACCCGGAACCTTCCGTGCGTGAGTCAAGCGTCTTGACCACTATACCACGGAGGCCGCCAATTCTTCATATTCTTCAATATTCTTACACCCAAACACAGAGCATCTCAATGTATAATATGATCTAATGATTTAGATGTTTGCCCAAGCCTGGTTGTTCTGTTTTGTAATTCACCACTATAATTTGACATTTTGGGTGTGGTCATGTAGCAAAAAACCAACAAATAAACTACATTAATAATTACAGCTTTAACTTTGTGTTCAAACATTTTATTAAATAACTACTACTACCATCACGCAATTTTCCAGTAGAAGTAGGCATAGAAAATGGACCACTACACACGTATATATTTGCATACATTCCAAGTTTTATCCACATTCACACATTTTGTCATAAATGCCCTTCCATTCTGCCTGCATTTACCATGACCAGATTTAATATTTTGGTTTATCTGATTATGCCACGTTTTTATTGGTCATCTTCGTCCCACGTTACCGTTCCTTTTTGCCTTATATATCTGGTTTACCATTTTTTTGTCATCCATTCGTTCTATGTGACTCGACCATCTAGATCTAGAGATCGTTCTTAAAATCTTGTCTGACACAGATTTACACTCTCGCCTGATTTCATCCTTCCTTTGCCAGTTTCATGTTTCACTTCGATACATTAATATTAAGATTAAAACTGTGTTGTGCATTACCAATTTATCTTTGATTGACAAACTTTATTTTATTTTTTATTTTTTTTATTATTTGATTATTTCAGTATAATATTTATTGGATTAATCTTTTGTAAATAGTTGTATGTATGTAACCATTAACCGGCTTTTATATATCTACCTGTGTCGAGACGAACCCGTGTCTTAGTCAGAATATTAATTAAAACAACATTCATACGCATTTACAATAAAAGTATATGCACAAAAATATAAGACCAGCTTTCTGATAGGACACATGGGATTTTCATGTTGGTAATAAGTCTAATTAGTGTTTTGAAGAAGAGACCGGTCTGTCTTCAAACCGATAGACTGCGAAATTCGGTAAGTGGTTACAAACAATTATTAAGTCAGGTTTTTAAAAAAAACTACAGTTTTAAGGTTGAAGTTCGACGCCCTGTAGTTATTTTAGTACCATAACAAATAGTCCTCCTTTACTTAATTAGAACAAATCGCGTTATTTACGACTCCCTTACGGCGCGTATTACAGCATTTTAGTATTTTTCTCTTTCTCCCGAAGCCGATTCGATACAAGCAATTGAGCGTTTTATGGGCCCAGCAAAATTGACGCGCGTATAAAGTAACACAGTGCTGTTATTTGGCGGTGGTTCCGCAGAAAAGGGTAATAGAAGAATATGTGTGTACTTTCGCCCGCCTATATTGGAATCGTAACTTACCCCACAAAAACACCCCTATTCTTTCCCTTGTTTTTTAGAATTTCTACGAAATCTCTGCCAAGGCGAAAACGACCTACAGGTTTATATGTAGGTATTTATTAAGTGTTTATTTCAATTTGCTAGAAAATGAAAATAAATTTGTATTTTACGCTAAATTAAAGCAGGGCGTAATATGCGATCCCGGGTATTTTTAAAGACATATTTCTTCGTTTTTAAAAGTACTTCGATGTATTTTTATTCCATTTTGTTTTTTTTCTGAACTCGCTTTGTTGAGACGGGTTGTGGTCTCGAGGTCTTGGCGTAGACTCCAATTAGAGGTCCAAGATTAAAAAATTACATTATCACAAGTTCTTTCGAATTTTCCAACGCATTTATTTTCGACTTACTAAAGTATTTGAATCCAAAAGCTCAGATATTTTGAAAAACATATCGTTTTAAAATACAAATGAAACGAAGTGATGCAAAAAGCAGCCAGCCATCGAAAAGTGAAACTGAGATAATATCACTATTGTGAAAATAGTAAATAATCTAGTCTATACAACAGTTGGAATGTTTTCTTTAGGCAAATGATTTAAAAAAAAAAAAAGAATTTAATTTTGATTATGACCAGATTTCATTATTTCAATGACAGGCATATCAAATATTAAATGAAACCTCATAGAAAATCTTCATTTATTAGGTGACATTCATTTTTATGACATTTTGACATAATGAAATTTTCAAATGGTGATTATTACATTTTTTTATAAAACAACGGCCGGTCTGTTTTGATAACACCTATATCCCATTTTTTTCACAATTGTTGAATGGCTAATTTTAGCTTAACTACGTTCAATTGATGTACCTAGTGAGAATTTCACTGAAAAACTGTGTCTAGTTTCTATAGTAATCAATTTTTAAAAACGAAACAATAGGGATACGCCAATAGTAAATATACACATATTGTAAAAAGAAACCACTGCTGTAGTGTCATAATCCAGAGAGAAAATATGAGAATACGTGTATGAAGAAAACTCGGACCGCGTTTCATCTTAAGAATAAACATTTTTAAGTACACTTACAAAACTTAACTTCCTAATGCTTTTATGTTACCATAGAAACAGGTTCGGTGTTCTTTATTAAAACCATCTACCTATTAATACACATTGACACACCCTGTTAAATTATGATACTTAAACGTTTAGTTCTATCCTACGTGTATCGAGTCATTCTAATCGCCATGCCAGCCGGGTTTTGACGTGAATTTGACATTTAATTTCAGACCAAAATGCTTGATTGTGACGTGAAAACATGTAAAAACCATTCGGATAAACGTAAAAAAGATGGTGTAACTTTTTATTGGTAAGTAGGTACCTAGGTACTTGTTTATGATTGAATTACAAAAGTTAAATTAATTCGTTTTCAATGGTGGTATTTGAAAGGGATAGTTAGGTTACTGACTGCATAATAAATGTAAACAACGAATGTCTCGAGCAAGTACAAGAATTTGTGTATCTGGGAAGCATGTTTTCAAGAGATGGAAGAGTAGAAAAAGATGTTGAAAGAAGAGTGAATGCGGGCAACAAAATGAACGGAGCACTAAGCATAATAATTTCTAATAAAAATATGTCAATCGAAGCTAAACTGGCAGTGCGCAACGGAGTTTTAGTCCCAACATTTGTGTAAGGAAGTGACACATGGAACTGGCAGAGGAAGGATGAAAGCCGAGTGAACGCGGTTGAAATGCGATCTCTTAGACGAATGTGTGGGAAATCAATGTATGACATGGTTACGAATGATAAAATCAGGCGAGAGTGTAAATCTGAGACATGTATAACTCATAAGATTAAGAAAGGGTCTCTAAGATGGTTTGGTCACGTAGAACGAATGGACAACGAAAGAATGGTAAAACAAGTATATATGGCGAAAATGAACGGCAACGTTAGACGAGGACGACCAAGGAAGAGGCATGATCAGATAAACCAAAATCTTAAGTTTAGTCATGTCAAAAGCAGATAGAACCGAAGGGCGTGTATGACAAGATGTATGAATGTGGAAGAGGCTAGGATTGTATGCCAGGATAGACGTGTGTGGCGGTCCATTATCTCTGCCTACTCCTACGGGGAAATGGCGTGATGGTAGTAGTAGAATTCAAGAAGGTACCTAGGTACTTGTTTATGGTTGAATTCCAAAATTGTAAGGAATTAATTTACAAAAATAGAATTATTTTTGCAAATAACGTCAAACGTTGGTCTATTTACCAACAGTGGTGCATTTTGTGTAAGAATCCGTTTTTCAAAAAATTATTACTAAAAATCTTGTAAAAATCATTTCTTATCTAAATTAATCAATTGAGTATCCATTAAAAATAATTTTTGTTTGATAACGTTAAAATACAAACTTTTTTAGTATCCAAAAAAAAATCATCCGCCGATTTTTTTAATATATGCATTTTAGTCGAATGTAACCCTAGACAATCGATGAAGACTATATATATGCTTCTAACTTTTTTTCCACTTAACACATTGAAAATGTTATTATTTATAAACCTTGAGGACGTAAATTAAAAAAAAAATGCGAAAAACCGCACGTAATTTTTTCAAGCCATTTTAAAGTTTTTGCAAGACTAATAAGGGCGATTCATTTATACAAGTATATATATTGATTTATTAACTTACATCTGTTTTTTTAAAAATGAGGAATCTATGCCCAAACAAGATATTGACATCATTATGACCTATGTAGATCTACTTTTATTGTGACCTGATATGTGCAGTACATCTGAATTTATGTATGCCGCACACCGGAAATAACAGTGACATAACTCAAAAAACTCATTTTTACAGGAGAACAATTGCATACACAATATATACGTCCCGTTATTAGTAAACTAACATATTTTGACTAAAAACAATGCCACAACTAAAAGTTCCTTATTTTTGCCATAAAGTTTCAAATATTTTCAGAGGTAACAAGAGTAAGTATAATGATAATTGTGCCACTAGTGTTTCTTAAATTTGAGTAAAACGAGTTTGCTTTTAATTTTACATACTTAACTCGTAAACGATTTTTTGGAATTTCACCATTATGTTCGCTTCAGTGCGATGTACATAGTAAAAATTTATAGATAACTAGCGGACCCGATAGACGTTGTCCTGTCCGAACGTTGGTTTACCTGCTATTAGCTTGAAAAAAGACTTTTCATTGATAAGTAGGTACCTAGGTACTTGTTTGTGATGTAATTCCAAAACTAAAAATTATCAATATTAATTTTTTTAAAATTTAAGTAGGTACTTGTTAATGGATGAATTCCAAAACATAAAATCAATATTTGTTCAAATATGGCATTCTTTTTGCAAACGTCAAACTCCGGTCGTCTCACCAACAAAAGAGTGTACTTATAAGGAATTTAAGAAACAAATCTGATTGAGATCCAAAAACACAAATGCTGTTCGTAAACATTCAACAACAATTTTTTTTTATACTCAGAAAACCAACAACTTTGAATTTTTTTGTAAATGCTTTCTCCTCGAATGCGATCCAGGTAGATCAACGAATAAAACATTTATGCTCCTTACATCTCTTTTACATATTGATTAAAGATTTTAATATCTACGAACACGCACAGCGCAAAGATCTATATTTTTTCGAAAACCGCACGTAACCGGTTAAGCCGTTTAAGAGGAGTACGGTGACATCACACGTACAGAGGAATTATATATTTAAAGATGAAATTAGGTATAAATAAAAAAAAAACAAGTAGATGCATACTCGTAAAATATTTTTTTGGCAAAAGAGCGAGAGAACGCATCTGTTAAAACAATTCTGTATATTGGTATGTGGAACAGTCAATGTCGACGTTTAAGGGCTATCGATAATACAGCGCAACAATCGATAGAATTTACATAAAATTTTCAAAAATTAAATGAAGTCCTTTAAAAAAAAAGGAACCTTGATCATAAATACTGATCGCAGATTAGTTTATAATTGAGGCTAGCAATTTTTTGTCTAGAAAGTTCAACGCAGATCTTAATAAAAACCTTTTTTCAAAAGTTTTAACTTTCATTTTTCTTAGTAAAAATACTTTTGAATATTGTTGAAAAGAAACATTTTTTTTTAATAAACAAGCTATAACCATTGAAGTAATATTGAACAATGAATAAATAAAATGCCATTAAAATACAACGAGAAATGAATAAATGAACACGTTAAAAGTTTCAAATATTTTTCTATTGTTATTATTTCATTTTTACGAATCAGCAATAAAATATTTCAATTCGTTTTGAATGTTAACAACAGCTTCTTCGCTTTTGGTATGAAACACAATGGAGAAACAAAGAACAGAAAACATTTAACAAATGTCTTTCTTCTTTTAGTGGTAATTTTGTTTTATTCTCCGATTACGTCATTGGGGTAGAACGTAAAAAGACTTTTAAAATGGCGCCGTAGTTATGTCACTGCCTTCTTTTTATTGTACGATAGTAAAATGCTGTTTTATTTCAGCGTACATTACTCAAATTACACATTTTTAACCAAATACAGAAAGACAACCTTCACCTTAACAAGGTATGACTTTTATAAGGCACTAAATGTAACAGAGATATTTTTTTTTAGGATATTTGATTCAATTCCGAAGATTATTTTTGGTGACATCCAGTGTCTAAAATTTGTTTTTTAAAGTTAAAACTTATTAATTAATTAATTTAAATTATTAATTACTTCATCAACATTTTAAAAAAAAGGTCTGAAGATAGTATTATTTTCTTATTTAATGACACAGTAAATATTTGTCGAAAAACATTCTGCTGAAATTGAAATTGTAAAGTTTATTTATGAAAAATTTACAGAATGTTTAAAATACAAAGTTTACAAATACTACGCAAAATGGTATGTTTATCACCAAACTTACAAATTTAATTTTACTGTTATACCTAAAAACTATTTTGCAAAAGCTTATGCAGTAATGAAAAATGCTACGTTTATTTCTTTAAAATCTCTTAAACCGTAACGTGAAAAATATTTTTTAAATGACGCATAATAATCTTTATATATATGATTTCTCTGTACGTATGATGTCACCGAACTCCTCCTAAACGGCTTAACTTATTTACGTGCGGTTTTCAGAGAAATATATTTCTTTGCGCTGTGCGTATTCATAGATAATAAAATCTTTAATAAATTTATAAAAGAGGTGTAAGGAACATAAATGTTTTATTCATCGATCTACCAGGATTGCATTCGAAGAGAATGCATTTACAAAAAAAATGGAAAGTTGTTGGTTTAAACATAAAAAAAATATTTTTCTAATGTTTACAAACAAAATTTGTTTGTTGTGGATCTCAATCAGATTATTTCCCTAAATTTCTTATAATTTCTATCAATTTATTTATTTCTTTATACTGAATTTTTGGTACGACTAAAATAATATTTAATTAAATATATTTTTAAAAATCCTATTCCTACATAATACACCCCTTTGTCGGTGAGAAGACCGAAGTTTGAGTTTGCAAAAAGAATGTCATTTTTAAAAAATATATTTATTGTTTGTTTTGGAATTCAACCATAAACAAGTACCAAGGTACCTACTTGAATTCAATATTTGAATATTAACAATTTTTAGTTTTGAAATTTAATCACAAACAAGTATCTAGGTACCTACTTATCAATGAAAAGTCTTTTGCCAACGTTTGGGCAGGCCAACGTTTGTCGGGTCCGCTAGTTCTAAAAATAATTTAAATGAAAAACGCACCGTTTAATTATGCAAAATCTCTTACACCGTAACGTTAAAAATATTTTACGTTAAGCAAATCTCAAACTGTTTGTTTGTAGAACATTTTAATTTTAAATCATTATTAGTCTTACTTTAGCTCTGGTAATCGTAATAACAATAATGAATCACGCAAAGGCGAAAATTAAATTAAAGGCGATAGGCAAAAATTTTTCCATAAATATTATCATTAACAATTCGTGAGTACACGTCAAAATCAAAATGGTACAATTACTGTTCTAATATTTGTTCTTTTAATAAGTTCTTGAAAACGAGAAATCTCTGTCTGTCTTTTATGTAAAATCTGTGAAAACCAGAAACTATTGGAATTCTTCCAATATTCTCCGATACTGACGCAGCTTAATGCTTTTCCCCCTTAATGAACCCTAAAAAATACCTGCATTAAAATTTTCTAGATAAACTTTTGCGCCATATTGCAGAACAAAAGTTTCCGCGCGATAAGCGACCGAGAATACAGGCAACTTTTTAACAATTTCCCCCTTATTTTTCTAAGTTTTTTTTTTCAAAACAAAAAAGCTTCGTTTGTAACCTAATACCACATAAAAACGTAATTTACTAACACGGCTGCATTATTTATTGTTTCAGCATTTACTTTATGGAAAAACATTTTAAATTTATTTTAAATAAAACACTTTGTAATTTTTTACCACCCACGAGTTTAAAATAATAACACTAGTGTATAATTAATACTAACAGCGTTTGCCTTGAGATATATCTGTAAATAAATAAAGTGTTTGAATTATTTTGTACCATAGCAAGCCAAAAGTCACAATTTTAGTGGTGAATTTATACCACAGATTAAACCACATATTATACCACATTTATACACAATTTATACCCATTTTTACCATTTATCTTCAGGTCCTTCAGGCTTGAGAAAAAAATATTTAATTATTTTATCAGCATAATAGCCACTATCAAACAGGGTTTTTCTTGTTCATACGCTTCTGATTGACTAACTTAAAATATTAGCTACATATTTATTAAATATTTGTAAATAACAACTTCCCTTCTTTTCTATGTCTACCGGTTTCAAAACGTACTTGTTTCTTCGTCAGGGAACCAATTAAACTAACTTACAAAACCCACTATTCACATTCACCTTAGTTGTTGCACAAAAATTTAAAATCAACACGACATGCATTTTAATAAGTAACCCTTACATTCACCGATTAGGTTATGCAAATATTTCATATTGTAAGAGAAATAGTTTAAAAAAGAACGTGGAGATGAAGGGAGGGGCGTGAATAGGTATAGGGTCACCATTACAATGTATTACGAGTTGTACGATGTAAAGCGTAAAAACTAATAGACGGTATGTGTTCCTATGGTTGTGTCGCAAACACAACGGGTTTCCTATTTCCTCATGCAATTATTTACGACTTACTTATAATGGTTTTCAATATTTTGGATTTTATAAAGAAAAATATTTGTGGTTTTTTCGACTTAAGTTATTTTTAAATGGTGACATTATCCTACGAGTCTCAAATTACTTACTATAAAAACTAAAAAATCAAGTTGCAATTGAACCTCGGACCTCTGATCCGTGGTTTGGATCAGATAGATGACTGAATTAAAAAAGTATATAAACCTTTTAACATCATAAATACAAGTGTTAAAATATACAGGCATAACCTAAGCTACCTACTTTTTTACAAACTATAGTAAACCATATATTATTATCAAGTTTTTACCCGTGTTGTGTGAATATACTTTGAATATGAATGCTGAGAACGAACCGCTGGAAAATTCCAATATTTAGTACCTAAACCCGATATAATATTTTGTGTAGCAAATTGAACGGTTTCCAAGCGAGGCTCGACACAATAGTAAGGTCCTTTATGCCACCTTAACAGAGGACAGATGAGAGACTATCTATCATTTTATATCCCTCAAATACAGAAAAATATATAATTTACTTATATTTCCACTGCGTAATAATTCTATAAGGGAAAAAAAATAAATTATCCGTAATAAATATTTGAGCACAAAGTTAATGCTTAAAATATTAATTAAAAAACTCTTTTTATATGGATGATTCATTGTTTGGGATTTTTTTTTGTTTGAAATACTATGAAAATGAAACTTCATAAAATGATAAAATATTCCTTTGTGACGTTTTCTGAAGTCTGTTTATAGCGATATTTTTCTTATAATTAAATGTTCTTAAGATTTTCTAGCGGGTTGAGGTGAGTTCACAGACATGGATCATTCTTTGTTGTGTGACTATACGCTGTGCATCATCTGTACTTTAAAATATATGTTTTTAATGTACTAGTAAATAAAATAAAAGAAATCGTTTTATTTTTCATTTATTGCTTAAAAAGTTTTAGTAACAAAAATATTGATTCCATGCAGTCGTTTATGATTATAAATTTTAAAAAATAAACTATAATTTATCGTCTTCTTTATTATGTTAACCATGATGATGGTAAAGTAACGAAGTATTTAAGTATCCAAATGTTAATGCAGTGAGAGGTTTGACGACGAAACGGGTACGTCTCGAAACCAGTGGACGAAAACAATGACGGTAAGCAGTACCTTGTAAAGGACGACCTAGAAAAAATATTCCTCCAAATACTCGAAAATATATCGCTCCCTCTCACTATCACTCCCTCTCACTTCTGTTCAATAGTATTCATAGTCCTAACGCTCCTATATACCGTGAGGGAAAAATTTCAACGCTTACCAGTTTATGGTTTGACTCTTCGTTCTAATTCTCAAGGCACTTTCTTAATATTCATCCACAATTCCTCTTCCTTCTCTAACTCATAAAGTGTTCATGCGGCTTGACTGTGGAATCATCTCCCATCCACCATCAAAGATATTACTATAGTATCTCTCTTAAAAACACGTCTGAAGAAACATCTCCCTTCTCTTCCTTAATCTCTCCTCCTTTCCTTTTTCCTCTTTTCTCCTTTTTCCCATTGAGTAATAGTTTTGATTTAAGGTTATTTATAAACAAATACGTTTATTTATATTTTAATACTTTATTTTTATATTAAACTTTTTAATCTTTATTTCCTATTGAATATGTTTCGTTACTTGAATTATAAATATAAAACTATTATTTTATTGGTTGGTTGGAAAAATTGCCTTTTGGCAATAAGCCCACCATTATGTACAATAAGTTAAACAAATAAAATGAATAATAAATAAAACCGTCAACATCCAATACGGAAAGTCTTTTTAAAATATTAAAGGTTCATACAGCAGACACTATTCATAAAATAAATTCTAAAATACAAATTTATAAAAAAGGAAAAATAAAATAATTTGAGAAATATAAGTCACTCAGATGCCAGCATAATATTAAGATTCATAAATTTCACTCAAGTCATGACTTGTGTGGAATTTAGAAACTGACCATGGTCAAAACAGCTTTGTCTTCAGAGATGTAAAAAATTAAAATAATCTCCTCAATGAAGTAAAAACTATCAAAAATAATACACCCATAATTAAATTTAAAGTAAATCTAAAGAAACTTTTTGAACACATTACATTTTAACTAATATGAATGTATTATTGTTTTATGTTTTTTTCTTTATACATCCTTTGTTTTTTTTTCTCATGTACTTGTATATTTAAAATTATATAAACTCTTGTAAATAAACAACTACAACAATGTTAGTCAATCTCCAAGCACAAGAGTAAATCTCTTTTTTTGGAGGGTTACAGTGATAATATTTACTAGATGCACAAAGGTAGATATGTATAGAATTTTCAAAAAACATGTACCTTTTATAAAATTTATTAAAAAAAATAATAAAAAAATCCGTTTCAAAGACTCAAGGTTTTTCCTATCAGTCGAATTTTTATTTTTTTTTTACGAAAATCGAGGGACTATATTTATTTAAATTTTTTGATTTATGAAATGAAAATGGTTTACGAGCCGTGACTTCAATTGATTTTAACTTTAATGATTTCATTTCTCTTTTGACTGTGAGTTAGGCAAATAATACGGCGGGCTTGTGTCGCATATTATTATTCTTTTTCATGACTAAACCACAATTACACGAACAGCTGCAAAAACAATTTTATTTACTTGTATTATCTAGTTACAACAATCCATTACCATAATGGTATCTGTAACAACATCAACCGGGTCGTGGTTCCATGGCTAATACCGCGGATTTATGGATCAAAGGTCAGAGGTCTAAATCCCAACCCATAGCAAATCGATTACATTTCTTCCTCTGCCAACCAAATTCAGTAAGTAAAACTGCGAGCAAATATTTACATTTTAAACTTTTAATATCTCTTTCACTGTCGCTCTTAACCCCTTCATCCTCTACATGGTAGAAAAAAAGGAACGTATAGGTAGAATAATTCATCACCCAATTCGAATTCCTTTAAGGCGAGAGTGATAGGAATGTTGTTATCTACCCTCTGGAGCACCAGAACGCCCCTAGGTGACCCTCAAGGCCGGTCATACTAAAGACTGGATGGCCAAGCATATTTTGTTTTGTATGTGTCTACTGGTTGATTACTGCTTATATGTTTTTATTTCCTTATAAATAAATACACTATTTGATCACCCTACAAATCGCCATGGCACCAGACTGTTGAGGTTAGCTTTATTAGTTGGCAAGCCTCTAGGACGTTATTAGGTCTATACTTCACGTTTTATTTCATGGTTATAAGGTTTTCGGTATCATTTAATAAAATACAATCGTGCACAATGTTTAATCAACTATAATACCAGGCGCCTTTTTAATGATGCAATGTATATTTTTAGCAAATACTACGTGGTTATTCATTATTAATTTTTTTTTACAAAAACAGTCAACATTTTTAAAAATGTTTTTTTTGTTGTTTTTTTACAATATACACAAGAGGTAAAACAGAGTATACAAAAAATAAAGGATAATAAAATAACAATGAAATACATATTGTAACGTTGTAAAAAACAAGTCCAACGTACCCCGTTTTGAAAGCATTTTAGTACTGGATTATAATTCTAAACTGCCTGATTTAGCGCCATCTGACGGCCGCGGTAGTAACTCATCCATACAATATCCGTGCATTAGAAATAACTTCTTTTCCATTTGAAAACTCGGGACGAACATTCCAACTGTCGCGCAAGGACTCAAAGAGAGGCGACCGCACATTTCAAAAATGTAGTCCTTCAAGAAAGGAAACGTTCAACGTAACGTAATCCTATTTTAAAAAAATTTATTACCGAAATTCTTGTAGAGAGAGATATCATATTCTAACGAGATTGTATTTTATACAGGTTCCCTTTTCTCTATCTTTTTTACCTTTTTTTTACCTTTTTCTATCTTTTTACATTTTTTCACCTTATTCTACTTTATTAACTCCACCTTTTATCTACTTTGTACGATGATAAAGATTTAACAATGTAGTATATTGACTCCATGATTCGAATGGATCACTAATTATTACAAATTTTATTCGTAAATACCTGGAAAAGTCGGTGTCAGATTTTAAAGTTTTCTTCAAGATCATGAGACACAAATTTACAAATGCAAGGAAGCAGACGATCATTTACTGAATTAAAATGTCGACAAATAATCTTCTGGGAAATCATCAACTGAGCCAACCACGAGTAAAAATATATCAACCGAAGACGTCGCATATCGAGTTCCATCTGTGGATTTTATTTTGTAAAATCAACATTATTTTATATCATCTCGAGAAGAAAACAATTAAAAATCTATTTCACTTGTCATTATTATTGTTACGAATATTTATTTCTTAGATAAATTTATTGTCAACCACTTACTCATATTAGCTAGGCAGAATTCTGAATTTTTATATTAACTAATGTTGGTACATTTGTAGAGAATTGCTTCTTTTATTAAAATTTTGTATTTTACTAACGAGTTGTTTATTTCATAAAATCCAGATCTTTAAGTCATATTTGTTCCATTTTACAGTAACGCATTTCATATATAACGTTTTTGATTCCGTTCGTAAAATTAAATTTATACAACATAATCTTATTCTTTTGGAGAATTCTCATGTTCTTGCCGATTGAGCGAAACTGGTGAATGGTAAGTTGTTTGTAGGTACTTTATTTGATTATCTGCATTATTCTTTTTAATCTTAAAAATTTGCTTATTGATTTTTGATAGCCTACCTCTATAATGTCACCCAACTGGGACCAAATAATTTATTTCAACCTACACTGACCGTTAAAATGACGCCAACCAACGTAGTGCCTAACTTTTACCACGACACAATCTTGCAAATATCACCATATTTATTATATCATATATTTACTTAATTAAACCTTGAGACCTCCATGGCGCCCAAACTTCATTCTTATTTTTAAATGTCATGAGACTGGAAAATATGAAATAACGCTAGTAATCTAAAAAAAAATCATTTAATTTTGTAATTCAATATAAAATGTTAATTGATCGTACGGAACATAACTCATTTAAATCTGACAACTTTAAGATGTGCTTTTTTTCTAATTTAATTGTTAAAATCAATATTATGTGACAAAAACCTTACCAAACTCCTTTCCCTTCAACTGACGACTGATGCTGAAAAAGCGGTACGAGAGATGACGACGGAGCTGTACCAGAAGCTAACCAGAACATGGAGAAGAGAATCTTTAAACGGCGTCTGTCATCAAGAAATCACATATCTGGTGATATTTTTTCATTTTATTTTATCATATGGCCTATTATGCTAATTAGACTGAAAGTTTTCTTGTAAATTATCAAGTAGAGAATTAAAAAAAAAATGTATGTATAATTGTGGGTAATTTTAATTTCATAAACGTGGTATTGTACTGAAAATATAAGAAAAAATTCTGTAAAAGATTATAAAGAACTTTTTTTATTTTATAGTAATTAAAAAAAGAAATAGAAAATATAAAAATAAAAATGCGTAAAAATAAATATATCATAGAAAAAAAGAGTTAATATCTTTAGTTTGAATCCAGAAAAGTGCGTGTTTTTTAAAAGAAGGAACATTTTGAAAGTTTCGGATCAATGAAATATTATCAGTTAAAAAATAATTTTAAAAAAAATGTTTAAATTTATTTCAACAGAGAGGGAAAACATTTTTGAGAAAGGAATATGGAAGTCTAGGCATTTACAGGGCTTATGACCTGTCATTGGCTGGTTTAAGTGGCCACTTTACACACTGTGTAACATTCACCATTCTGCCCATGTTTGAACATCCATATTTCCTCAACTGTTCCATCTGTTGACTTTTGTGAAGTAAAAGAGCTGAAACCTTTATCACGTGGGTGAGATTTATCCGGCTGAACCAAATCACCTACTAGGCAACGCCTGAAAACAATTTTCCAAAATATATGAACAACTCCCTAGGGAAGAAACCCAGCCAGTCTGCAAGCATTTGGACATAATCAAACATTGTTGAAAAAAAATTGTGCCTATAAAATATGCATATCTTTGTGCTAGCCTCGTTTTATAATGTGGTATTCCTAACACACGATTCCTTCTTTGACTTGATCTATTTTAATTACTTGTAAATACATTTTGGTTCTTAAATATTTATTTTAAACATTGATAACAATATATTTGTCTTATGTCTAAAAGTTTAGCTTCTTCGAATAATTGAAAAGAGGGAACGGTTTTGTATAATATTAACAAATTACAACAGGGATGGAGAATACCTTTAGAAAAGGAATATGGAAGTCTAGACGTTTGCAGGACTTATGACTTGTCATTAGCTGGTTAAAGTGGCCACTTCACACCTTGTGTAACATTCACCATTTTGCATATGTTTAATTATCCATATTTCTCCAATTCTTCCATTTGTTAATTTAAGTGAAGTTAAAGAGTTGAAACCTTTGTTGTTGTGAAGAAATTCATCTGACTAAATTATTTCACACACTGGGCAATGCTTGAAAACAATTTTCCGATTTTTAAACTTCTTCTTGGACCAGTTGGTTTTATTTCAATATTTAAGTTTATCGAAATGTTTGTAGACAAAATACTGGATTTCACCCCCTCGGGAGTCATTTAGATTAATTAAGATACGGTTTAAAGACAGACCGGGGAAGTTATAGTAAAATAAATATAATATTACTGTTTTAAACCATTTACATTTTAGTTTTCTACCTACCGTTTACAAAACTTCACAAGTTTCTTCATCAAAGTATACTAAGCTGATGGATCTTATTCAATTTTTTGATAACGGTGATTATTAAATAATATAGAATAAAAATACATCCAAACATACGCAGCTAATAAATCAAGTCTTTTGTCATGTATTCTTGTAAAGATGGGAAGTGTAAAGTGAGATGGATACGATTTTAAAAACTAGACAAGAGTAAACGTCACTAAAGGAAATATTGTTTATTATTTGGTTACTAAGGAAAAACTGAGAGTCATGATTAGCCCTCTCAAGAATATCCTTCCTGATCCTAAAAACTAAGCTTTAATATTAAGTAAGTTATCTGCAGAAAAATTCTTTTTAAAACAATATAAAACCTTGTATATTATAAGCAAGATAAAAAAAATGCAACTTCCATATAAAAATAAATAATAAAAAAAATTGCTCTTTTACTATGATATTGTGTTCCTTTTGGTTATTTCAATGTCCGTTGATAAGCAATCAATTCAATAAAATTGGTATTTGCCAGATTTATTATATTTAGGGTCATTATCTTTGTGATTTTTCACCAATGTTTCTTAATTATTAGTTGTTTGTGATGCAGGTTTAATGTTTGATTAGTTTGGAAATTAGATAATTAATCAGAAAACACCACGTCCATTGTTTATGTAGGTTAGTTTTATTAATTGCAGGAGTGGAATATAAATATTTATTTTCCTTTTTAATTAATTTACCAATATTACACACATTAGGTGTTATATAATTCAAATGTACGTAAATTTTACTTTTTTTATTTTTTATTTTTTATTTTTTTTATTATATTGAAAACATATTATACATAATTATATACAATATTCCCAAGGAGTTTTTTAAAAAAAAACTCATTTAGGGACACACAGATAATAATTTTTTTAGAGACGTTTTTAAATTTTAAACTATAATATTATTTAACAAAAGCAGAAAAATTAAAATTATGATATACTACAAATTAAAAAGGGTATGAAAAATACTTGAAAATAACAGAATAAACAGAATACTAGGCATGAAAATAAATTCAAAATAATGTTATGCAATCTAGGAAAGAAAATTGAAAAAGTTTAAAAATTACATGGATGTATATATACATACTGAACTAGTACAAAATAAAATCATTTTTCTTAATTAACAAAATATGCGCACACCCAATACAGGTTAATTTTTTTTATCAAAAACGTTGAAAAAATTGAAATTATGTATACAAGCCAAAAAAAGTATATAAAAAGAAAAAAACACAAATAACATTTAAATAGTATTAAAAATTACATATACAAGCAAAAACGGTGAAATATTAAAAGGTATATGTTCAAGATGCGCATTCTCTATAAACTAACATTATTTATTCAAAGTACTTCTGGAAAAAATAATTCTTCAATTCGCACGTCCTGTTTCTATATTTTGAAATAGGTACTTTAAATTTTTGTGGCAATTTATTAAATTCCTTGAAACCTATGTATTGTAAAGATCTAGTACCAAACTTCGTAGACTTCACAGAATCAATATATATATTGTTTTTTGATCGAGTACTGAACCGATGGATGTCTCCAATGAAAGCTGGCTTTATGTTACTGTGCATTGAGTCGAGAGTAGTATTAATGATAGTGTCAGTTATCTCGAAATAGGAAAGCATGCTAAAAGGCATGATTTTTGTTTCAAAATAAATGTCCCTTACATGAGTATCATACGGTAGGTGAAACACATTTCTGATCGCTCTATTCTGAATAATCTGCACCAATAATCTTTGACAAAGTTAGTAAACTATTTCTGTTTTTGGTGTACTAATGCAGTGCCCTATGCATCGTCATTGTAAATTTTGGTTTGTTAATGATAACGATGATATCATAATAATAATAGTTTTCTTAATTTTTATAAAAAGCGGCAAAATAAACCAACATAATGTTGTTAACTAGAGGATATATTTATTTGTATAAATTATATATGTCATGTTTTTTTTTATTTTAAAACAAATTTATGATCATAACTAAAATATTATAACCAAAGATTTTTTCAAAATCATTGAATGATCATAATAATACTTGAGATAAAAATAAACAAAATAATGCATATAACATTTCAGAAGGTTGGGTTGGGGTTGGGCTGGGGCCTATTGAAATGGCGCATAAAAAATGTGAATTATAAAACAATAAAATTAAATAAATTAAATTAAAATTAAAATTTATGTTGTTTATATACTCATCTTCTTTTTTTTTATACCAACTTTACTTCTAAACACTGTTCTATCTTTTGTTACTTCATATTGTATTTTTTAAATTTAATGTTGTTTATATACTCATATTTTATATAACTTTCATGTATGTAAAAGCTTTATGGACGTGAAAAATTGATTAAATTGAATAAAAAAAATACATTTATGACAAAAAATACCAAAGCTGTTTTTTATTTACCGAATACTGAAATAACAACGAAAATTTTTGGATCAAAAACAATTTAATACAATGATATCAGTCACTTTATTGAACATATGTTTCTATTTTGATAAGTTTGATCAGTAAATTATTAGCAAGATTTTAGTTGGATATTCAATGTTTTAATTAAAAAAACATTTTGAAATGGCATAAACCTATCTACAATATTTTTTAATGTATAGAATCAAATATTTCAACAAGTATTTTCAGTTCTTTCAGGCTCATGAACGTAGATTTTTTGTGAAAATATTGTGTTTTAAAACGTAATCCCCCCATACAGGAGTGATTTATAGGGCTGTCTAAAAGGGTGAGAAAGTCCTCGTTAAAAATACCACAAAAAATGTGTCTGTCTGTTTTCATAAGCCATTCCTAGGGCGGCATACGGGTGACAAGTTACACTTGCTGAACGGGTTCCAAGGACTCTATTGTTCTTTCTCAGTGGACGTTTTTAATAGGACAAATTTTTCCTTTTCACTTTTGTGAATGGTGCGACCGCTCGTTTTCCGTAAATAAAATGTTCACTTGTTATCAGACGGAAAATAATGAATGAACTAGAATTATATTGGTATTAATTATTATTTATCTCTCTGTCGTGTTGCACGTTAAACGTTTATTTGACTATCCATTCCTACATGTTTAGCTTATTATCAAATTACAAGAATATTTCCTCAACATAAAAAAATAAAGTTTGTACGGGAATAAATCATACAAAAAATAGACCTTTTGCTTTATTAGTGTAATAATTCAGCAAACAACAACACTAGGGCCTCATATTGAAAGAATAAAATAAAATATTATTTTAATATCATTTTGCTACTGCGACAATATACATACTCTAAAACTTGTCCCGTGGAACTTTTATGATGATGTGTTTTATTGATACTAGCGGAGTCAACAGATGTTGTCCTGCCCGAACGTTGACTTGCCTGCTATTAACTGGTTAAACAAATGTTTTTTTTTTGTAAATAGGGACAAATGTCATTTATTTTGGACTTTTTTGAGCTCTGTATAAATTCAAAATAAGGGTTAGTTTTTCGTTTTATCTTCTCATGTGATTGGTTGAGAGTCTTCGTTTTGCACAAATCATAATTGTAAAAATCATTTCTCTAGTACCATAATCCGGAAAGAAAATACGTAAACACATGTTAATGAATGAAAATCAGACTGCGTTTTAACTGGAGCCTTCTAAAATTATGACCCTCAACTTATTTTTTACGCAAAATTAGCCAATCTTTAACCACCAGCCTTCTTTTGACCTGATTTTGACATTTAATTTGAGACCAAAATATATGAAAAGAAAAATGCCTGATTAAGTCGCGAAAGCGTGCAAAAACTGTTCCGATAAAATGAAAAATACTCTTCATTTATAAGTAAGTACCTAGGTTTATGATTGAATTCCAAAACTAAAAATTATTAATATTTTCGAACGTTTGCTTGCCTGCTATGAGCTGGTTCAGCAAACGTTTTTTCATAAACAAGGACACACGTTATTTATTCATGCTTTTTTTTGAGCTACGTACAAAATATGATTGGTTTTAGTTTTATTTTATAGTTGGTTTCTTCATGTGATTGGTTGAGAGGCCTCGTCGTGCTCAAATCAAATTCGTGCTAAAATCATTGCTCTTGTGCCATGATCCATGGAAAAAATACGTGAATACATACGTGTTAATGAAGAAAAGTCAGGCCCCAGTTTCAGCGGAGCCTTCTATAATTATAATAATCAACTAATTCTCGACTCAAATTTAGTCATTCTTTAACCGCCAGCCGGGTTTTGACGTGACCTTGATATTCAATTCAAAACCGAAAGAATTCCAAAATTATAAATAATTAATTTTTAAATATTGAATTCTTTTTGTAAATGTCAAACTCTGGTCTTCTCACCAAAAATGGTGCACTTTGTGTAAGTACCCGTTTTCCGAAAATGTATTTAAAAAAAGTCAGTTAAAATTATAAAGGCATTACTAAAAACCTATTCAAAATAACTTGATATGCAGAAATGAAGAAATCATAAGGAAATTATTCAATTTTGTATCCACTAAAAATAATTGTTGACTACTAACGTTAAAATATAAACTTTTTCAAACACAAAAAAAGCTACGAATTTTTCAATACATGCACTTTACTTGAATGCAACCCTGGAAAATCGATGAAAAACACATATATGCTTCTTACTTATTTCCACTATTAAATTTATGTATTAAAGATGTTATTATTTATCAACTTAATGAACGTTTTGCAAACAACCACACCAGATTTTATTGTATACATTCAAACAAAACTTATATTCATATAATTTTTATTACCTTGAACTTAAATGATTTTAATTTTACTTCTTTAATTTCCATAATTACATAAAATAATGATTTACCACCCCTGCTTGCACTTGTATATAACATAAAAATTTGTTTAGTCTCACACCAGTCTGACGATGTCAGTCACGACAACACCCGGTCACTGGTAACAATTTATAAATAAAAGTGGAATAAAACTAAATGCGTATTTTTATTATTATAATTATACATTTGAATAAAAAAAACGTGCACGCGTACTGTAAAATAATTAATTTTCCATTGTTTATAAAAATGAACAAATATTTTAAAGCAAAATAAATTCAACATAATAAATATGCCGATCATCTTACTTGCGGGCGTGCATTCACCATCACTGTCACTAACCAACAGAATCTCTTTTCTCGCAAACTCTGGCCACAGAACGGCGTCTTTCGTACATATTTATTGCTGTATTGGCGTCACATTCATTCTTTGCGTAGCAAAAGTAAATATTTTTTGTATTGAAATCCAGCGTATTCATACAAATTTTACTTTTCAAATCCGGTAAGAAAATGTCCATTTAAAGATTGCAAAAAAAACTTCGTTATTAAAAAAAATTAAGAGAGATACATGTATATAAAGTCTTGTATTCTATTTATGTATACTAGTGGGCATTACAGCCACACAAAAATCAACAAATAAACGACTATTCTACATACTTTCCTAATTTAGCTTAACGCCCAGGGGTAAAGATATTACTTGTGTTTTGCAAAAATAAATCTAAAATATTTTAAATCGATGTCTGCGTATAGTTAAACTTTATTACAAACAAAGGGAAACATTATTTTTATTTAGTTTAAAATAATATTTGGTATACTTTTACTCAATATAAAATAAGTAAATCCTCATTCATAGAGATTCTTGAAAGACCATGTATCATTTCATGTCCTTATACATTACAAATATTTGAAGGACTAAAAATCCTATTCCGTAGTAGTTTCCAGTGGACGTTGGCGTAGTAAGAAAATAAACGGAAAAGCGATTCGCTGGGAAAACGACCCAAATCTTCTTTTCAATTTTACAGAGCAGCTTATCCGGAAGTCGATTCCAAAACTCTGTCCGATAAAGCGGTGAGCTTTTCCTAAAAGCTCACCCTGTTCTTAAGTATAGGAACGCCGAATTGAAGGATACGATAAAAAGGATTCCACTTTAATTACAAAAGGATTTTTTATCTTATTCTAATCTACGCAGAGATTTCAACATATGGAACAAATTGTAAGTTTTCGACTCATCTTGTATCCTTTAAAATTGCCTTAATATTTTTTTTGTTAAGATATCAAATATTTTTAAATGGAATTTTTATTATGTATATCTGTACCTCAGAGGCAGACGGATGCAAATCCAGAAGATTGATAAAATGACATTTTGATTTTGGTATCCAGTTTATGATCACGTCCATTGATTTTAAAAGAATGTAAGTCTTATTATGAAAGAACCAATGTATTAAGATACTGAAAATACAAATTAATGCAACACATTATTAGAAATCACTTAGAAAAAGTAGATTCTTTAGACTCTTGTTGAACATTTGACGTTTGGATCTGCATTCGGTTGCCTCTGAGGTACAAATATAATGATAATATTATTTTGATTATGATAACGGTTTTGATCAGGATTTTATACATTTTGCATTGAGTAGATGGCCAACATTACAACTTTGTATTTTAGAATTTTGTACATTTTTTTGTATTTATATTTTAGATTGAAAATATTTCATCATCATCATCTTTCTTTTTCAGCACCTAATGATGCATAGAACACTGCATTAATACACCAATCGCATTGTTTTTTAATCATTTTTGACAAATAATGGTAGCATAATCAGTGATCAGTTTTACGATTTATGTACCAGTCTAGGGATTATGAAATATTCTAGTGTAAAAACACTTTTTTGAATAAATATTTCATGTCAACCACGTCGGGAATCGAACTGAATCGAATCAGTATTACTCTAATGAACAAATTACATTATTTATAACCTGTGATGTAAAATCTTTTATAAGCATTCAAAATAAATGTGGCTAATCTGGCCACAAAACACATTCAGTGTATTTTATTAGTCATGTTGGCAACATTTAGTGACTATTCAGTTCCACTCAATAAATTCTGATAATGAGGTAAAAATAAAGCTTAAATGATGATAAAATAAAGCCAATATACAGTTTTAGTTAGCAAAGTAAGATATATCGGATAAAGTAAAGTAAATGAGATATAAATAAATTAAATTTATAACACGGGTTAGTGAAGATCATTTGATCATAAATAATAGTTAAAATAATTATTTATTTATATGTGTGTAACTATCAACAAACACCAATGTGTCAAATATTGTAAAAATATATGGGATTTGATATTGTAAACCGAAAAATAATAATTATCATACCACTAACGGCATCTGATGATGCATAAAACACTACATTAAAACACCAAATGCAGCGCATCTCGATCATCTGGTACATTAAGGTTGGGTCATTAATCTTAATCTTTAGATGAGGGAGTCTTGTGTGAATGAGAAATTGCAGTTTTAAATCACTTTTCAAATTTTTTTCACGTTGACCCAACCAGGAATTGAATTTGGGACCGCAGGCTTACAATTTCACAAATTAAACTGTTTCTTGAAACCGTCTAAATAACAGTTTAGAGTAGCGAAGGCATAAAATCTAGAACAAACATCTGCTCGGACAGTTTTACTAAAATATATAAACCTCATTTTTAAGAAAAAAGTGTGTTTTTTAAAAAAAAATGTGGAAAGAAGGGTGGGGGGTGCAAATTAATATAATGAGACATTTTTTTACATAAACAGCTAATTTTTTTATGAGACTGCTACAGCTGTTTCCGATAAAAATAATGAAGTAACAGTTTATATTTTTGTGAAAATGATTCAGTTGTTTTGAAAAAATATCTGTTTTAAAATAACAGTTTAAATATTTTTTTTATCTCATTGACACGTTGTTAATAAAATGAAAATAATGTTTTTTCAATAGGAATTAAATGTATGTATTGAAATGTTTAAAAAAAAAATTGCGTTCATTTGCTGAATTTGCTGAATTACTATTGCGTTACGATGTGAAGTTTGATTTATTTGAAGAAAATTGACTTTTTTTTTAATTGGCGTCTCTCTTGTATCCCTTCAGGATAAAAAACACTGAGTTAGGGAGAAATACAAATACATCAGGTTTAAAAGAGAAAAAAAATATTTTACTTTCAATGTGACTAAGATTTTTGTTAAAAACTAAAACCTACTCAAATTTTAACTTTTTTTGATGCACCAGATAAATTTTATGAATATTATCCAGCGCCTAAAATGCGTCCCGTTTGCCCATTTTTATCTATTATACCATTATAAGATAGGGAGCTTCTAGCATAATTGTACCATAAATCAAGTTTAAGCCATGGATCATTAACTTTACTTGGATTAATTAATCAGACAGCATCCAAACAGGTTCTTTGATGAATAAATTGTTATCTTTAAGACTGCTAACTAAACTGTAGTTAATCTGCTTGATAAATATTTAATTCTCGCCAATGTTTGAGAGCATATTCATCGGTTTAGAAATCCAATTTAAGCTTTCAAAGAAAATTTTGGTTTGAAAGTGCAAAACTTAGTGTTCAATTTATTTATCTAGTAGAAAAAAAATACTTGAACTCCTAAAACTAATGTTAAAATTTAAAAAAATGTTTTAGTTTTTCATGAGTAAACTTTGAAAAAAATAAGATAAATGAACAAATGCATGAAAATAAAAAAATCCGCATAAAATAAAATGCCATCACTTTTGGTAACAAGAAAAAAATACTATTTACGTTTATGTAAACATTTTATTTTATTAGTGTACACGGCACAAATTCCTTATCTAAAAATATATAAAATAAACAAAACAGTTTAATAAGTAAGTTGAATTATTTTGAACTCAATACTTGAACAAAAATAATATGCAAACATTATCTTTATTATGATTTGAGCATAATCTCAAATACCCTTACAAAACATTTCTATTGCAAATCCTATTAACCAATAGTTATAAAATATGTTTGAAAATTGCGAGAACTTACTTCATGTTAATCGTAAAATGAAAAAATATAAACTTTAAAGCATTTTTACCTTATAAAGGATTTAAAAAAATTGTTTTTAAGAATATAAGAATGCTCTCATTTACATATGATGGTTACATCACTTTGGTTAAAATGTATTATAGAGATACCTATATTTTTAGTTATGTAGACCAATGTATTGTTTTATAACAGTGTTACACTGTATAGAATTGTGTCCTTTTCTCTTCCTCCGGGAAATTCGTATAAAATTTTCATTATTGTAGGAATTTATACGGAAAATAAATGCCCTAAGGCTATTCTGTGTACCGGGGGGTGAGGACTGTGAAGGGCTTTCAGTTTAATTAACGGCATTTGCGTTGGTGATTCAAATGGCTGAACGCCATCTCAGTTTCACCAGAACAGGACACATTGTTATACATTCCAACTTATTGCCTTTGTGATTATGCCTTTTTGTTCTCAAACCACATTTAAAACACTAAACTCATTACATTTAAATAAAACGTTTTACGTCAGATATCTAAATATTTTGTTTATATTCCATAAATGAAATGCTCTCCGATCCATGGGTTTCAGTTAATTTAAGCTTTATGATGATACTGGTTTTTAAAAAGACCAAAAATAATACAATATTTTATTTTGCTTACAATAAATACATTTTTTCTGATTTGATAATGATTAAACATTTAGGCTAATAAAGAGGTAAAATTTGTTTAAATTGCTACTATTACGCCATAACTTTAGCCAAGTAAAAATAAACACGCTGTATCAGCATAGACATTGAAATGTCAACATAACAAATGTTTATCTAAAATCATACGGTTTTTTTTTCAACTATTTTTATTAATTGATAAAACATATAGTACATATAGTGCATATTATACTCGCAGAAGTTTTAAAAAAGTATAACTTACACAAATAATGAGCCATATCTTGATTTATAATTTTTCTGTACGTGAGATGTCACTAAACTCCTTTTAAACGGCTCAACCGATTTACGTGCGGTTTTCAGAGAAATATAGATCTTTGCGCTGTGCGTGTTCGCAGATATTGGAATTTCCAATCAAATGTGTCAAAAAGAATTAAATAGCATTCATGTTTTATTTATCAATCTACCAGGGTTGCATTTGAGGAGAATGCATTGACAAAAACATGGAAAGATTTTGTTTTTTTTGTGTATAAAAAAGTTGGATTATGAATGTTTACAATCATCATTTGTTTTTTGTGGTACTCAATCAGATTCTTTTCTATAATTCCTTATAGTTTCCATCCATTTATTTTTTTTTATTGGATTTTTGGTAATACTTAAAAAATATTTAATTCAATACATTTTTAAAAATTGTATTCCCACATAAGTACACCCTTCTGTTGGTGAGAAGACCGGAGTTTGGTATTGTAATTGTGAATATCATGACCAAATGTGTATTTTAAATTTGTGTGTAAAATAATTTAAAAAATAATAAATTTTAATAAAATTATGATGAAATTATAAATAAACTTATCAATGAAACTTCTTGGTTTAGTTTAACTTTTTATTATTTTGACCAACCTACTTAGGTGAAAGCGCTCGTTGGTCAAAATAATAAAAAACAAAACTTAACTTAGAAGTTTTATTGTTAATTTTATTTATAATTTTATCATAATCATTAAATATGGAGTTTTATCAAGAAATATAAACAAAAAACATCAATATTGTATGTTTATCTGTATATTTCTTTTAATAACAATGTACTAAGTAAATATGATTTTATTTTGTTTATAATAAAAGTACATAGGTTTATTAAATAAAATTGTAACGTATTTCCAACTCAATGAGACCGAAAGCCCTGTATTGAGTTTGGATACAATATAATGGAAAGTGGAAATATAGGTATTTACATATTCTCGACGTAACAAAATAATACATAATATAAAATGTGACTTTAAAAACCAGAAAATATTTTGTCGAGTCACACGTTACTGTATGAGCAAAATGCTTCATAAATCCTTGAATTATATTTAACATCACGTTACAAAAATTCTTTGTTATGTTTGGAATAAATCCTCAATGCAACCAACCGCATAGCACAAATTATAGCGCTGAATAAAATTTCTGATTTTTCGCTCTCCGCTTGTAAGGCGGGGGGCTCGGGCCTACATCCGAAATTCAGGGCTTGCAAGTAACACACAGCCTCGCTACGTGACGCCTCTATCGACAGACCCAAATGCAAAAACCATGTTTCGCTTAGGCGAAAGTTTTAAGCTCTCGCTTCTCCCATCGGACGTTTTTATATATATTTTTGTATGACGAACCCGACAAGATTTAATGGACAACTTGACAATCATTAGCCGTAAGTGGTAACAATATATCACTGTCTACGTTCTCTTTCTTATTCGCTTCGGATGAGATATAGAGGGGGATGAATGTTTGTTGTCTTTTGAGGTGTCATTTATATTTTCTTCGTTGGAGCTTTTACGGTCTTACTGACAATCTACTTAGTAGTTGAAAGCTCCTGCAAGGTAAATTGTTTCTAATAATATGGAGACATCAATCTTGTAACTACAACCAAATGAACACAACGACTGATACAGTCCAATAAGCGATTTATAAAACTGTTGACTTTATTCAGTAAGAAAACCGAAATAATATTAATGTAAATATTTAATTTTTATTGAAAGTTAATAAACATATCGTATACCTACATATGTGGGTGTTATAATTTCACATAAAATAATATAAAGCATAATGACTCACTCTCAGATTTTAAAGTCATTGTTAGCGTTTATCACAATAACAATAGACCTAAACACTACAAAACACTACACTAAAAAATAATGTATGGTAAAAACACACATTATTTAAAAATACAAAAATAAAAATCATATCATTATGTCAATTCTACATAATCATTTTTCGATAAATCATATTATTATAATATATTAGAAATTTATTTTTTAAAATGAAAGACTTTGGGTTTTATTTCCTTCATAATTTTGCATTTCGACTTTTAAAATTTTTAACTTTGTGTGCATTAAAGTTTCCCCAAAAACTTGTCAGAATTTATGACGTTTATAATTTACAATTTCAAAGGGGTGTTATAAAATTAATGCAGGGTGCATTATGACCTTTATAAAGGGATGTAATGGAGAGATAATGGCGTAATCTCTCTAGTCTTGTATATATCTACTCCATAATGCAGAAAAAAATCAGTTAAGAAAATGTTTCCGTAGATTAAAATTTTGATTTAGTTTGATGGCATATTTAATGTTGGTTATAAATTGAATATGCTTATTAAGTGTTATTTATATTTTAAGTTCATTAAAGGGCAACATTGTAAAACTCTGACTAAAATATGATGTACACAGTTCTGTTCAAACAAATATGGAGAAATATAAACAAAATATTCGTATAAGGTTTTCCCAGAGTACAAATCATGTTATACCCAAACCCGTACGACTTTCGCTCAGAGACATCTTTCCTTTATCCCACCAAGAGTGTTCAATATTTTGAAAGAGCGTATTAAGCTCTCAAGAACAAAAAATATTTTCATGATTGGTGTTAATGACTGTATTTTCCTTAGCGGTAGGGATCTGAGTACGAAACGCCGTGATGATTTTTCAAATATAAAAAAATATATATATTTTATTTTATCGTAAGTCATTTGTTTTTGTTTGCTATTTATCATACTGATATATTTAATATGCCATATATTTAATTATATTTTTTGTTTTCGTTGTTAAGTCTCAGATTTTACATAATATTTGTAGTAGTATAATTCAATTCAATTTTCAATTTCAATTCAATTCAATTCAATTTATTTATTTTAAATATAACATATACATTACAAAAATATATTCAATACGTACATATTATAAAAAAGGAAAAAAAATACACGAAAGAGACTCATGTCAAAGGAGTCGAAGAATCCTGCACCGGAAAACCCCTTCGGATACATGGAACAGATCAATATCCAGAGCGATGTTGTTCAACATAGCGGTAGCTCTTCCAACAGGCATAACCATAGGCAGGTTGGTCCTGAATATCGGAATATGAAACAATCTATGCTGACGCTGTCTGAGGTAATTATCAGGAACATACAAACCAATGCTCATCATAATTTCAGAATTATCGATCATACCGCGCAACAATCGATAAAAATGTGTGGTCAAATACACATTCCTTCTAGTCTCTAAACTGTTGTAGCCAAGCATACCCTGGAGAAACTCGGTCGGGTAGAGCCAAGGATAATACCCGCACTCTCTCATGTAGAGATATCTCAGAAACTTCTTTTGGATTTTCTCTATCATAAGAGAGTACTTCAGTTCATGTGGCCCCCAAATCATCGAGCCACTCTCGAGTCTACTTCGCACCAAGGAGTTGTAAAGAGTTCTCAGTACGCGGGTATTTTCGAAAACCCTGGCAGTACGCAGAACAAATCCTAACATCTTCAATGCATCACCACTGATTGTCTCTATGTGTTCATGAAATGTCAGAGTGCTTACAAATCTAACGCCCAGATCCTTAACATTCGATGTTCGTATCAGATTCTGGTCATTCATTTTGTAGCGAAAAAAAGAGTTTTTTGGGCCCTAGTGAAGGACGTGACCGAACACTTGGAAACATTAAACCCAAGTTTGTTTTGCCTTCCCCATTCAGATATATTAGATATATCCGCTTGGAGAAGACGAAAATCGTCAGAAGTTGTCACCTTTAAAAACAGTTTTAAGTCATCCGCAAACAACAGAAACCGCGAGTTCAAAATTACATTTTTAATATTATTAATGAAAATTGAGAACAACAATGGACCCAGGTTAGAGCCTTGCGGGACACCCGAGAAAGTATGGAAACACTCTGACGCGAATAGACCGTAGGAGACGTATTGGTTTCTGTTTTGGAGGTAGCTCGCCATTAATTTTAACATACCATCCGAGAAACCGATCTCATACAGCTTATTTAATAAAACATCATGGTCGACAGTATCAAAGGCCTTGGCGAAGTCATTATATGAACAGTCTACCTGATGTCCTGCATCCAGAGCTTCCGTGACGTAGTTTGTAAAAACCATTAGATTGGTTTCAACCGAGCGGCCTTTCTTGAACCCATGTTGTTCATCAATAATAAATGGCTCTACTCGGGAAGTGACGATTCTACATATGATAATTTCAAATACCTTCGCTGGTGCAGAAAGAACAGCTACAGGTCTGTAATTTTCTACTGATGACTTAGATCCACTTTTATGTATAGGTGTTACTTTTGACGTCTTCCATGTTTCTGGGAAGACCCCCGTATTAAAAGAAAGATTATACATAATATGTCTGTATCAATTAACTATTCGTCCCAACTCAACACAGGACTTTGGTCTTATGGAATTGGAACATATGTCTCAAGAAGTATATAAGTAAAGGTTAGTAATGTTAGTAAATATAAAAACTAAATATTATCAATTTTTTCAATAAATAAAACGAGCGTTCTCGGCGAAAAAAAAAAGATTTGAATGGAAAGAAATACGCCTTGAGTAATGGCTGGCGTATTTGTCTATCATGCTTAAGGTTTTGAGTTCGATTCCTGGCTGATTCGAGGTAAAATTTATATTTTTAAGTTATTTTAACATCACAACATTTTATAGCCCCCAGACTGTACCTGAAGCGTAACTCTGATCACCTCGGCTTCTTATAATAGGTGATCGTGATTAGCTGCATTAGTTGTTTCATTGTAGTGCACTATGCTTCAGTAAAAAAAAATTATTGTATGAGCATAAAAAGTACCCTATTTGGGATAGAAATTAATTCAAGGGTACACGGCAAGAAAGGGTTCATATAAAAATAATGAATTTTAAAAGAGAGCAAAAAAAATAATGAAAACCTTATTTATGAGATGCTTTGTTCATGTGTGCGATAAAATAAGATTTCGATCATTGAGGCTGTAGTCTGGTAAAACGCACGAAAAATGAGGAAATCATACGATTTTGCCACGAATGTTTTTTCAAAATCGCGCAATGATAAAAAAAAAAAAAACAATCATTTTAAAAGGTATTTCTTAAGGTATTACTTAATTAAGGCGGCCTCCGTGGTGTAGTGGTCAAGACGCTTGACTCACACACGAAAAGTTCCGGGTTCGATTTCCGGTGAGAAAACAAAAATTAAAATGTGATTTTTCTCAAGCCTGGGTATTCTGTGATGTAATTCACCACTGTTATTGGGCCTCCTGGCCTGTTGTGGTGCAAAAATAAATAAAATAAATAAATAAATAAAATTTATAAAAATTGACCGGCAGATTACGCCATTTCTAATTTCGACTAAACTTTGGGGTGACGATTCTCATATAAAAACAAAGTATTGAAATAAAATTTATTGATATGATATTAAGATAATTAATTGAAAATGAAAAAGGTGGAAACAACATCTTTGTTTTTATTTTTTTTAAAGAAATACAAGCATTTTAAATCGCATAAATTTTTGTTACATTTTCCTTTATTTCTACTTTTGAAAAAAATACTTTTAATACTTTTGAAAAAAATAAGGTAATGAAATATTTTACTTAAAACCTTTTTTTATAGAATTGAATTTTTTTTCTTTAAAATAAGATAACTTTGGTTTCAATATTCAATATTTAGTTTCTAGCAATATCCTTTTAAGGTTTTTATTACCTTCATTATATTGTTTGAGCTCCTCATTTTTCGCACGTTTTACCTGACTAAACTACATACTTAATATTGTATGGATTTTTACGCATCGTACATTTATTCCGAAAGTGACACAATTAAAAAAATGTTGTTTTAAGAAAAAGTAAAAAATATTTACAAAACCAAAAGGACTTTTCAATGTAGTTTTTTTTTTTTTTTTTTCCAAGGTTAAAACGTTAATTAAATAAATAAAAAATTCTTGAGCCTCAGATATTTCTTTTTCATTATAAGAATTTTTATAGTGAAAACTTGAAATAATGCCAAACTTTCTACTTATCTTGATCAGCTAAATTCTTTGTTTTCATCAATTCTATCAACAAAAATGTCTTATCTTTAAAAAATTAAGATAATTTTTTTATTAATAAATGACATAACTTCAAATAATACAGTTTTAAATATTACCAAGACTCAGTTAGTTGAAATAAGTCAAAACGACAAAAGAGACACGAGCGCCATTTGTACATGGATTTTTAAAGCTCAGTTATTACGCTTTTAATGGTTCGTAGAGGAATATTTCCTTATAACCTACATATTGATAACTCGAAAACACAATTTTTTGAGTTGTATTACCCAAAGAATTACATGTACGATATGCACAATAATATAAAAAAAGCCTACTTTATCAAAAAAAAATACTTGTATCCTTTCTTGGAATGACAAAAACTAGCTCGTCGCAGTTAATGTTAGTTTTAAATATTCCATTTTGTTGAAATCAAATGGCATTAATTACTCAACAAAAAAAAACGGTCATTTTAGTCGTGTACCCTTAAATTCCAAATAGTGACGTAATCAATGTTTGTTATATAATGTGTGTTCTTCTACGTGAATGATTTATCAATGATACGGTATACATCAGATATTCGATACATGCACTCTAGTTCACGTGCGCTTTCCCACGAATGTTTTAATTCGGAATCAATTTCCCAGTTATGTGTTTGTATGACGAACGGTTTTGGTCGTCCCAGTTATGGAAGGGATGGTTAGTAGGAACTAGCAGTTACAGGGTGGTATCCTTTCACCCCGTACCGGTGATAACTCGATAACACACTTTGGCCCTATTAGTGGTCAGATGAGAGTTTACTCGCTGTTATTTATTTGGGGATTCTGTAAACAAAATGTATCAATTCAATGTATAAATTATTTTAAAAGCGAGTTTATTATCGGAATTACTTCACAAATAAATACAATTTTAGACGTGTGAATAAAAACAGCATTTTTGTGGCAACTTCATTCAATTATCAACAATGTTTTAGGTTTTTCAAAATTTTTGTAGACAAGAACAGGATTAAACCCCCAAGGGAGCTGTTAATATTAACAAGAGGCCACTTAAACCAAACAATAACAGGTCATACGCCCTGTGGATGCCTAGTCTTCTTTATTCCCTTATGTAAAAAGTTCTTCATTCCTGTTGTAATATGTTGAGTTTAATTATGTTTAATTTATTGTTTTTTTTCCAAACGAAAGAGAAAAATTATTTATCCTTAGGTAATTCGAATTGTTTAAAAAAAATATTTAAAAAATATATATGTATCATCATCATCATTCCCTTTCCGCACGTAATTGTGCATTGCATTTTTACAACGAGCGCAGAGTGTATCTTGATCATTTTTGTTACATGAAGGTAAGATGATCAGTCTTATGCTTCAGGTACCTAACTGTCGAGAAACTATGAACTATTTTTGTATAAAAACACCTTTATAAATACATATTTTATGTCAAGCATGTCAGGAATCAAACCCGAGACCTCTTGCATGGTAGGCAAACGCGCTGACCACTACACCACCTGTTTTTTTAATTAAAAAAATGAAAAATACACTGATCGGTCATTAGATAAAATACTCAAAATTTACTTTCTAAAAAAAAAAGAATTGTTCAAGAAAAATATATCGGTGCTGAGATAAACCATTCAATCACATTTTCTGACTGAAAACCAAATGCCGTTTATGTAACGCCTGCCTAATACCTATCCTCCTCAACGGATGTGAATTGTGGCACCTCAGGGGCCCAAAACAACAAAATACTATGTTTTGAGAATAGACGTCTTAAAAGAATCTCGAGTGTGCGGTAATATGACTTTGTAAGGAATAAAGCAATTAGTAAACGGACGCAGCAAACTGTTACCAAGTGAACGCGATACATATACTAAAAATGCCTCCTGTGAGCGCTGATCACACTTGCCTACTTTACAAGGCGTCATGTTCTCGACGTCTTGGACGTTCGCTGCTGACTGTACGTTGGCAGTTTATGTCAGAACTACGGGACGCAAACCTGACTTTGGAAGATGCACAGGAGCTGGAAGTCGAAAGACATAACTCAAAAGGCTCTTTGTGGACACCACATTCTCCAACGGAGAGTGGACACGATAGTGATGATAGAATTAATTGCTGTAATGAATATTAGAAAAGAGTTTCGCAATCCTCTACAATGTTTGGACCCTGAGTTTAGCAATTTTAAAATTATTTAAAAAGTATTCTAATTATTCAAACACTTATTTTATTAAAATTACATGTGACAACCCAGAATGTGTAAGGGTAAATGGAACATACAAATCGTGGTTTGATATTCAAACTGGGATGTGTGATGTCACCATGGCTGTTCAACGTGTATAACGATAAATGTATGAAAGAACTGAAAAGCTTACGAATGGGAGCAAAAATGGGTGATCTAAATGTCAATTGCCTTTTGTATGCTGATGATGCCGTGCTTCTTGCTAACAACAAAAAGAAACTGCAACTTTTATGCGAGGGAAGTGATTTGCTTATGAATGTCGATAAATCGAATGCGATGGTTTTTGAAAACAATGAAAGTATGGCCAAATGTGAAATTACTGTGAATGGGGTTATATTAAAACAGGCAGAAGAGTTTGTGTATGTGGGATGTATGTCAACTAGGAAGGGAATGACTGAGGATGATATTGAAAGGAGGGTGAGTGCCGGGAACAGAGTGAACGGTGCTCTGAAAGCAACCTTAGCAAATAAATGTTTTTGGCAATAGGCAAAATTATCAGTTCACAATGGAGTTCTGGTTCCTTTTCTGATGTATGGGAGCAAATAATGAACTTGGAAAAACATGAATGAAAGCAGGCTTAATGCTGTCAAAATGCGATCTCCCAGGTGAATGTATGGTAAAACTATGTACGATAGATGCACAAATGTCAAGATCCGTACATTATGCAAGGCTGAGATAGGCACTATAGATAAAATCATGAAAGAAGCTCTGCGCTGGTTTGAATGTGTAGAGCGAATGGACAGCGTAAGAACGGCTAAAAATATATACAATGCGAATGTTGATGTATGCAGAAATAGAGGAAGACCGCGAAAGACATGGCACGACCAAATCCAACCAATACCGAAAGATGGACATTTCGAAAGTCGGCATGATCGGCGCGCGTGCATGAGAAGATGTATGAATGTAGAGGAAGCAAGATCTTTATGCAAACATAGAGTGATGTGGCGTTCTATCATCTCTGCCTACCCTCACGGGGTGGTTTGATGGTTTGTTTGTTTATTACATGTGACTTTATTTGGACTTTATATATACCCAGTAGGTCTTTGTATTTAAAATGTCGTTTATGATATTTTGTAAAAGAAAAAACTGTTTGTTCATATCTGATCGATTTTTATTTATCGATTGTGTGACTTTGATGTATTTAAAAAAATCTAAAACCTGCCTTTTTTTGCAATAGATTCTCAGTTTTAAATATTTATATCTCATCATATCTGCGATATGGGAAATTCTAAACAACTCGGAGAAAGTAAGAATATGATATTTCCAATGTATTTTATTTACGGGGCATATTTGCTTCAATAAAGAGATTTTCAGTATCAAAGTAACATGAACCTTTAAGTACAAAGTCTAATACGGAACATATTCCCGTAAAACGCTATAAAGTATCGAATTCAAATTTCGTGTCGATATACAGGGCGCCCTGAAACTTGGAACAATACTAGGACATAGAGCGCAAGTTAAATAAGATATCGCGCAAGTTGGAGGTCCCCGGGGCGGAGATGACAAACTACTGTTTGCGAGATGTTTCAGTAACACGAGAATACTCCATGAAACTATAAGGAGAATGAATATGTAGTAATCGCCGACCCCTGCACTTGTATGCAAAGATAGCTTCTCCGCGCGACATTTTTGTTTTCCCATAAGATTACCGTACGACATTGTTGCGCTTTTCTGCATTGTTTGTGTGACAATGATAAAATGTAACCGGAATGAATTTTATATATTAAAAATCTAGTGCCGTTTTGAATACATGGCTTTTAATTAATGTTTTTATTAAAACCAACACAGTCATAGTAATAAACAATACATAAAGAATAACAACAAATAACAAGACCAATTATGGATTTTATATAGGAACAAAAATATAAAAAAACAAAACGTTCAGTGCGCTAGGGGTGAAAGGAAGTGAAATGGGAAAATAGGGAAGGAAGAGAAGAAGAAAAAATAGTAAGTTAATATAAAATGACGAAAAAAGAAATAAAAATGCGCTTTAATGTACACATACAACATACATACATATACATACACACACATTCATGTATATATACGAGTACATACAAACATACACATACATACATACATATACACACATGAACATGCATATACATGGTAGATTTGTATATTTTTTGTTATTTTGATCAGTTTAACGGCCCTATACAAATTTATTATATAAATAAAATAGTGTGATATTTTAATCGAAAAATTTTTAAAAACCAGTGAACGGTTTCATTGCTTTTGCGATATCTTTGAGACTGGTATCTCTATTTTAAAAAATGACGAATGTGTACGAAACAGTAAGGATAGATAATTCCAAAATACATAAGTAATTATAATTTGGTTATTTTTGTGCGAAGCACCTTTTAACATAGTGTTTCGTGGTAACTAATGTCTTAATATCATGATATTGTAACGAGATTAAATATTGTTAAGTAAGTATGAGCGTTTGAAATATGGTCCCTCAACCTGCTGTCAATTGGCAAATGTTTGATAAAACGGACCTTAGTGTGTTGCGAGCGTTCATCGGCTACTTTTGAACTTTTGTCTCCTCGTAATTACTAAAATGCGTATAATGGTATAAAATGCGTATAATGGTATAATGGTTTAACTGTTCACTGGCAAGTAATGTTTTTATCTTAATTAACACATGTTTAAAATAGCTATATGAATGTTAAAAATGGCTGGTTTGAGAGGCCAAAAGTGGCCACTCAAACCAGCCAATTTTTTACTGTCAAACGTGTTTTGATTGCCAAAGTCGACATGATATGACGTGCGACACTTGTTCCCTCCGTCGGTCATTCCCTTTCCTTTGGGGACGAATTTTTAGCTGGGATATGAATGGAGTCTCATCTCTATACATTATATCTCAATGTTTTGATTGGGGTTCTTTATTGTCTTTGTAGCACTAACTTAGTGGATCGTTGTAATAAATAATATTTTTGAAAATTAAAAATACTTTGTTCTGTGAAACATTTTATTTGTTTACCACAATCGGATAGTTTTGGCAACAACACGTCGTCCTCTTCAAAGTTATTGAACAACTTAGTATTTTTATATTTATAATCAAAAAAAGTATTTTCAAGTATCAAAAATAAAAGTCTTTGGAATCATTCATATTTTTGTTCTTATGTTAAAATTTTGGGAGTCATTTTTAAACAATTGTAAATAAGTATATATTCGGAAACGGGTATCAGTTTGTGGAAAAGCGGAACTCGAGCCTCGGTTCTCTAATCCGCGAATCTGTGACACTAGCCACGGGACCACAATCCGGTTAAAATATTTTATCGTCGTCCTTCCAAATATATCAATAAATATCATTATCGTCTAAGTGAATATTATTTGAGCTGTCAGATATTTTATTTATTTAAATTATCAAAGTTTTTTAAAAATAAAATGCAACGTGGTACGTGTAATAATGAAATATTTATAATGAAATATTTTTCTGACATAGAAACAGTCTCCATCGTTTGCGACCCTTCAGAATATCCACTGACTCCACCCCTCCACTCCACTCCAGGAGAGAATAGATACAATAACCAACTTTTGTTTGAGAGCTGTTTCAAAAACTGAAAATTAAATTTACTTTCATCTCAAATCTTCCTAACTCCTTATTTATTTTATAATGTATTCTTCTTTCGAAGTCTAACCGAGTTTGTAGAAGTGTTTACTTACCTATCGAGGGTAGATCTGTTTAAGGATGGTTTAAAGTATTCGTGGGTAAAAACTACGATTTTATTATTAGATATTTTGTATACAGATTTATAAACACTTTTTTTCAGAGAATTTATTAATACAGCCAATGTTATTTAAAATACAACACAAAGAAGAGAACGGAACGTATTGGGCTTTTAAGTAAAATATAGAGTAGGTTTAACGCTGTAATAAATATAACGATGATATTAGGGAGGAAATCTAGGGAGGAAATCCAGCCAGTCTGCAAGCATTTGGATATACTCAAACATTGATGATTTTCTACTTTTATTTATCCTTTAAAATATTTTATTGTTTAATTTGATTTTTAAATTTATTTTTAATTGTTTTAAACTTTTACTGAATGCGTTGTATAATTTAGAGGTATAACTTTTGTTTCTAAATCTGGAGTATACAGTAATGTATGTTATTTTAAAAATAAATGGTATTTTAAAAATACAACTTTTACTTAATGTTATTAAATATTTGTATACAACCACCTACTTTTTTTTCTATGAGCACCGGTTTCGAGACATACCCGTCTCTTCGTTAGGAATTTTAGTGAAATATTTGACCACAAAGTTAGTGTTTTAAACAAATAAATCATCTTTATCTTATGTACAATCAAATCAAAGTTGAAACAACGAGAAATATTTATTTATTGTTTAAGAGACTCCCAATTCAATTACAATGTTAAAACAACAATTTTTAAGCAATAAAAAAAAATTACACATTAAAAATTTAAACAAAAAAGTACACATTATTTCGATTGCGCCAAATAAATAATAACAAATGTTTATCAGCGCGTTTCTAATATGAATAAGAATACAAAAAAATATCACAAATAATTAAGTAAACACATAACTAAATGTATTAAGTATTTAAAAAACAATATGATTCTAAAAATTTAAAAAAGTGGTATGATAATTTGAACTCTAAAAGTCGTGGTTTTTGATTCGATAACTAATGATAAAAATGATAATATTCCTCCCCATCAGATGAATATGATGTGATCGATTATATTTCGATTTAAAAAAGTATTTTGTTTTAGTTCAGTGGTCCATATATTGCAATTTTACTCGTATTTGCTTTTTTTTTGCATTTTTTTGCATTTTTTTTGCAAATTTTTCTTGCATTTTTCTTGAATCGTTATTTTTTATTAGAATAAGATTTGCCCTTTTCGTCAGACCATATCAGTATTTTAATAATTCATAAAATGATAAGCAAATACATGTTATCGTATGTATATAATATTTCTGATTGAAATAGGCGACATATATGAATTTTTATGTTGATTATTCAAGTGAAATATAAGTAATGCCTAGGTACGTATTCTGACGGGAAGTTAAACTTTATCTTCAATTTTATCTACAAAGCAAAATTAAGTTTTCTGTATGAAAAATACAACATGTCAACAGTTTTTTCTTTTAAACGTGTTTAATTACCGGTTACCGACAAAGATATTTTGAATTTTTATACAAATATACATTTTTTCGTACATTAATATCGATATTACTTTAAACCGTCTCAGTATATGTATAAGGATGAAGATATCCATACTTTTTTTGCGTGAAGAAAAGACTGGTTAAACATTTTGTAAAAATATTTTTTCTTAAATTTTGTACGCAAAATGATTAATTAAAAGTTAAATAATTTATGCATCAGAAATTGATATATAAATAATGTTTTTGAATAAAAGAAATGATATCTATAAAAAAACATCAGTTACTTTTTAAATCTTTGACTATATTTTAAAATACTTTTCATGCTACCCTTTTACATTGTTTTTCAAATTAAGAAATCATACATTTCAATAAAATATTTTTAAATTGAAATATTTTATTATTTATTCTTTTAAACTTACTTTTTATAGTTCAAAATATTGAATCCGGAGAAATGTTGAAAATAGACGGATGAAAATTTCAATAAATATTGACAAACAAGTCAGAAACAAAAGTTAAGTTGGTTATTAAACACAGATTTACGTAGAATTAGTTTATTCCCCGAGGCATTATTAAAACTTTGCCGTAGCTTTCTTACTTAAATAAGTAATTTTACAGATGATATTAATATTTCCATCTTCATTTAACTCACTTTAATATTTTTTGGACAATTAAATGATAATTTAATTATCTGTGCATGTTGTTAGTTTATATAAATTACTCTGGCAACATTTATAAATGATTAATTAAAATTTCTTTATATTAAAAAAAACACACATTTAATACCTAAATGCCAGATCAGTCTTACGCTTCAGATAGAGTGCGAGGATTTCGGAATGCTGGAGTGTCAAGCCATTTTTAAAACAAATATTTCACGTCGGTCCCACAGGGAACCAAACCCAGTACCACAAGCATAGAAGGCGAATTCACTAATCAGTACACCACGAGGCCGAATAATCTCTTTTTTTTTTAAATACTCATCTAGGAATTCGGATATATTTCTTTCACGTAATTGTATTTTTAATTTTGCCCTGATACGGAAAAATACTGATTCAAATATAATTTTTGGCATTTAAAACTTATAAACTCTGCATTTTGATTTCTTGTTACTTTTTTTTGAAAATATATGAATTTTGAAAACAGTGTTTTAAAATAAATGGTGGTACTTTGAGGAGTTTAAAGAAATATGTTATAACCCTGCGATATATTATACGAACGGCGATTTAGTTCTTCGCTACAAACGAAAGCCGAGACTCATTAATATGAATTTTAATTACCTTTTTTTATTTAACTTAATTTACTGCCATAATGCATACATCAAACTCATCACATTTCACATACTTATACTTCACTCCGCAGTCACACTTTAAACTCATAAATCAATAACGGCAATAATGAATACGTACAAATAATATCATGTGTACATTGTGTACCAATATTTTTTGTATTTTGATTGTTTATTGTGTTGTGTACTTTATTGGTGCTGGGTAAGGTTAAATTTTAAAGATAAATTTTTGTGTATCAATTTTTAAACATTATTCCAACTCATCCACCCTTGCACAAATATGTATCGTAACAATACTTTTTTAAACATTAAATACATTTAAAAAAAAAATAGGTTTTAGTAATAAACTTGTTTTAAATATCTTAAATATGAAATTCACAAAAAAATATTTAGATAAAACGATTTAATTAAAATATATTTAAAAAAATCTTGAACCGCCATAGTAAAAACCTATATTTTAACCATTGGCTGATAAATTTGATAACTTTCATACTGAAAAAAAATTAAGGTTAGATGCGTGTAATATTTTTTCTTCTTCGGTAATCTAAAATGTAGTAAATATTATAACCACAGAGCTAAATTCTAATAAAGCTAAGTTCCTATCTCTATTATTTACAACCGTTTAATATATTTTTTTCGATTTATAGAGCTGATGAATTCGCTTTGGAATTTTTCGGCTTAAAATACTTTGGTAAATAAATAATATTGATCATGTCCATCCACGTGGTTTGCTCGTTGTAAGTTATCTCTGGTAGTACCCGAACTTATAGACTCAAACACGTTATATAGACCTGTGCGCTGATAAAAATAATATTTTATGGATAAAAATATTTTTTCTGTATTTACGTTACCAAATTTTTTAAAGCTTAATATGTATTTTTTTAAAAAGTGGTTTCTCCTTTCATTTTGCAAATAACCTCATATTGTATGAATTAAAAAAATTAGAAAAATGCACATGAATAAATATCACACAACATAGAAAATGTCAAGTCATCTAAATATTTTGGTACTAAAATTAATTATACTTAGAACATGTCTATCGGCAGCAAACAGATGTAATTATGGCTTATTTAAACATCTGGGATCTAAATTTCTCTCAAGAAAAACAAACATTATGACCAACAAAACTCTTCTCAAACCGGTCATTGCCTAGAGATGAAAACATGGTAATAGTATTTAAAAAAAAAATATTAAGGAATATTTTTTGAACATCTGTTTGGTGCTGTCAATAAAATTAAGAAATATGTTTGGAGCTGTCAATCAATGTTGAGAAGAGTGCGGCAGAGAAAGTTTACTAATAAGTTAGAGGCACAATATAAACCCAACATTGCACAATTCATAAAAAAAATAATGATTACAATGGCTAGGCCATGTGCACAGAATGAATGGTAATCGTATCCTCATTAAAAAATATGTACTCCTCCCGAAAGCAGACGAAGAAGAGGCAGACCAAAATTATGATCGCAAAATAATGTAAAAAGTGACATCCGAGCAATTGGCTTGACAGACTGAAGAAGGGTCACAGAAAAAAGGAGGAATGGAGACATATTCTGAAGGAGGCCTGGGCCCATAACGGGTTTAACTCCACTGATTATGATAAAATATGAAAAGTACTCAATGAAATTTTGTTAGTGACAATCCATTATAATTAACAAAGCATCAATGAATAACTGGTTGACACTTTAATGCAGTAAAATTCTGTCTCATTAAAAAATTCCGAATAAAATTTGACAAAACCCATAAACTATATTCAAGTAACCAAAAACGCATTTAACTATGTACTTACTTATAAATTAAAAAAAAATAATGTAACGTAACCCGCAGACAAACTTCGGTTTTGCGGGAACGAAAATACAATTTTGTATGTTACTTATTTGTTAAAATGAATAATACTTAATAATAAAAAATAAAAATAAAATATTTTACAAAATAACCACTCAAACATATTTAAATTGGCCTTTTTTTAAAAACACAGTTGATATATTATAAGTAGGCTGAGTTCTATCAAAATGCAGCTTTTTTGTCAAATGTGTGATAAAATTATATATTATGATACATCATAATCTGTTCAGCATGCAAAGTTGAGACAATGAACAGTGAAATGATTGTTTGATTAATTATTTGCACCATAACCGGCCAGGAGGCCAAATCAAAGTACAAAACTCCCAGATTGAAATAAAAAATTCAGATTTTATTGCGATCTTATCAGAAATTGAATACGAAACCCACTGTGTGTGAAGTGAAAATCTTAAACAATACTAAGAATGATGCAGAAAACGAAAAAGACTAGCATGACCAAATCTGGAATTAATAAAGATGAACATGTCAAAAGTTGGCGTGTAATAATAATGCAAACACAATTATTTATGAGTTTTAAGGATATATGGTGTGTAATCCGTATGCAAAAATAGAGTGAAGTGGCGTTTTATCCTCGGAAACAGTGCGATGATTTGTCTGCTTGTGGCGCAGGCTCAGTGTTCTAGATAAGATAAAGTGAACTCAGGTTGGTAAGTCGGTAGTCGGTAGTCGGTATTAGCTAGTACCCGGCACAGTATAGATACGAGGAATATAGACCGTGGTATGTTTGTGGGTGCAGCAATAAAACTGTACGTGAGCGGAATACAGCCACCAAGGCGATAAACAATGAACGGCCAAAAGATATAGAGATTCCTGCCTTAGAACTACTAAAATAGAATTACATGCCTTAAAATTCACAGCAAAAAAAAATGGATTGCTTTTTACTATTTTCAAAGGTAATTTGTTATTAAATATATTTTGTATTGATCTTGTATAAAAAACCGCTTCTGCGTCAGTTAATAATGGATGTCGTGGAAACAAATTGTGTAATTTTGCTTACAGAGTGGGAAAAATGCGAAGACTGTTTTTAGGCACATCTTTTAATCTCAATAGCGATTTTACAATTTACGCAATGGCTTAAGGGAAAATCCAATTTTGATTTTTTGTAAAATGAGAATAATCAATAACTTATAATTTTCTTAACATCGAGAACTGTATATTCCAAATTTTTATCACTTGATGTAGATTCTGGTGTGGATATTATGCTTTGTGACATGTGTTTAAGCTTATATAATTTACACACGGACAATACAATAGATATGACAATATTGTCTTATACAACCACGAAAGACAGAGCGCTGGGATAGTACGAAAATTTAGCCGCAGTCTACGCGTGAAAATGATAACGACGGCGTTTATTTCAGGTAAATTCAAGAGAAATATTATTTATTTCAAATCATGATGTATTGAACTTGTTGAATAACGAATTAAATTACAATTATTTTATAATGCTCCATTTTCTGCAAAAAAAATGCGCGGGAGCGACACGTACAGGTGGAGAAAATCGCAATTGTCATAAAATGTGATCCATACGCGTTCACACGAGGACAATGCGGCCACTCGTGGTAGTAGTGGTAATCATTGTTACGAGAAGATAGCCTGCCCGTCTATCTTAATAAGAATGTCTCGAAACAATGTTCGATTTGCTGTTTACACGTCGACAATGGTCGAGTCCTGGGACAGAACAATATTGTATTATCCACGTGTAAACGCCTTGTAATACTCAACTGGCCAGTTGCGGTAGTTTAACTTGTCCAATGTTTATTATACTTTTCTTTGCGGTCATAGAATTAAGAATAGTCCTTCTGGAGCGTAGCATCATATTTGAATACATCGGACTGTGTTCAATAATTCCCCCACTATGCCTCACTTTCAACGCGCGCATTCGTGATGCCGCCGCGTCATGTTGCACGATGGGAAAAAAATAAATTATAACACAAATGCAAGGTAAAAAAAAGCAATCTGTTAATTTCTCTAAAATTTTATTGTACACGCGGAAATATTGATTGACACAACAGAGTAAATAAATAAAGGGTCATTTAATAAGAGTAATTGAATCAATGAACATTGAACTTAAAATATAAAACAAATTTCATTTTACACAAAACGGATATTTTTATTTCATGTTAAATAATATTTGATGTTTTAAAGATAATGTTGGTCAAAAGTCCACGATAGAGTTGTTTAATACGAGATCCAATTTTCATTAGTTCTTTCATTATATGAGCAAAGTAGGGTAAAAAAAATACTACCCTTGCAACACTAACAAAAATTTTATTTTGTTACTTCGACAATCTGACAGATGGAAGAATAATTAAATTTTTATGTAATGCCTTTGTTACATATACATTCATTTGCTAATTACACATGAAATGTGATTGCATCCTGTTTCTTTAAGATCCTAGCAGTATTTCTACACTTTGAAAAGGACACAACACGGCATAGTTGAATTCAAATCAAGAGTTGCGTACTGAGCGACGTCTACAAAGAAACTAATGGGTCAAAACGTAAACCTACTCATTTATGAGTTTTATTTTATTTTATTTTATTTTATTTAGAAAACATACAGTCATACAAAATAAGTCCTAAAAACAACAATTTTTTAACATAAAAAGACCAATTAAGTTTTCATAAATTAAAAAGATATAAACATTAAATGTGACAAAAAATAAAAAATAAATAAGAATTTTAAGTTAAAAAAGGATAATTGTTGACATTTGCATTTTCCATGGAGGTAATAAATTAAAATAAATAAAAATACCGAATGTACACTCCGAGCCATCCACGCACACACATGAACGCACATATAAAACATACACAAACATATACATTACATGCGGCACATATACATAGCATGAACCACTCAAGTTGTTTATTCGCCTTCTGTTTAATGTGCGTATGCGGTTTCTAGACTATTCTTAATTCTATGTTTGCAGGTACCGCGCTAAACTAAAAATGTATCTGGTTAAGATTTTTAAACCGCTTCAATTTTAAAACCCGATACGATTTTTCACTATAACCTAAAACCATGAGTTGTTAATTGCGAGTAAACAAACGCGCGTTTTTATATCGCAATGCGAGTTTGATTTAACAACGTACGAAATGAATTTTCCACACTTCGTTTTTTTATTGCATTATTTGCACGTGGTAAACCAATTTCATCGAACAATTTATTTATTTATAAACGCTCAATGGGTATTTTATATAAAAAATAAAAAAATTATAAAGAAAATTATTACTAAAAAGTATAAAGAGTCAATGGTTTATGGTAGACTTTGTGGGAGTGGAAGCGGGAGAGAGGTGTTTATAAATGAATTTGAATCAGTGATCGTTTGAAAGAAGACAACTTGTTATCAAAGAAATCAAGACTGGTATGTTTGTTAGCAGACCTAAGAATTCTGGGCATAGGGAAATAAAAACCATAGTTAGTTCTATGGTTATCGGTATGAAAGAGTAAGTTTTGTCTGAAGTTTCTATTTAGGATATTTAATTTTACTAAGCGCAGTAGTTCAGGCGCATCAAAAAGTGAGTTGATAATTTTAAAAAGGACTATAAGTTCTGATTTATTTTGACGGTCTTGAAGAGAAGATATATTCAAGGTAGTTTCTAACTCATTATATGTATGTAGGTCTCTGAATAAGCCTGACTTCTAGCCTATCTTTCTCAAAAATCGATGTTGAACTCATTCAATAGATGTGAACATCATAATATGGAGACCAGATAACAGAGGAATACTCTAGGTGCGGGCGAAGTGGAGGTTAGAATTAGAGTAGGTAAATCGTATATATTTGAGTCTCTCGTTTCCCTAAGGTGCATCAAACATATTAATTGCTTCCTAGTACCGACACATATTAGTTTCTGCAACACGATCCGGACAATACGATCCCTTTACCCTTCCGCATTAATACAAGTACCTACTACCTATTATACGAACAGCAACGGTAGTTACAATATGTAGATATCCATCCATCTACTAGCCTCCCCATTGGTCCGAATCACCTGCACGCGTAATTAATTTCAACCCCGTTGCGTTAATTTGGACCATCTCAGTCGTTATCGCGAACCGACTAATAACCAGTGACTCGAATGAATAAAGCACTTTGTGGGAAGCAACTAGAGAAGAAAATATTGAGGATATTAATTTAATCAGTTTAAGTTTGATTTTGAATTGTATTTCTTCAATGAAAGTATCCCTTCTTTTGATATGATTAAAACATAGTGTACGGTATCAAAATAAAATGAAGCTACATAAATAATAATAAAATCATCATCATCATTCCCTTTCCGTCGCAATGGTTCATATGTCACGGCATTGGTACATATATTGCAGCGTATCTTGATCATTTTTGTTACATGAAGGTAAGATGATCAGTCTTACGCTTCAGGTAGCAGTCCAGAGACTATGAAATATTCCAGTGTAAAAACACAATAATACATTTAAGTCGGGTTGTGGTCCGGTGGCTAGTGTCTTGGACTCAGGAATCAAAGGTCCGTGGTTGGAATTCTATTCTAGACCAACTTGATTCCCATTTTTTTAAAGTGAGTTATTTTTAACTCATTGAAAATGGCCCTGAAAATTAATATTTGGGTAAATCCTAAAAACGCACATATTTCTTTATACCATAAAAAAAAACAAATCAACCACGTCGGGAATCGAACCCGAGACCTCTTGCATGGTAGGCAAATGCGATGACCATTACACCACGAGACCGACCGAATAAAATGTTTTGTAGAATTAAGGCAAGACAAATAAATTAAAAATTATATGTATTTTTAAATGTGTCGGGCTCGTGGTGTTATGGTCAGTGCGTTTGTCTACCATGCAAGATATCTCAGGTTTAATTTCCGAGATGGTTGATTTTAAATATTTATTGACAGGGATGTTTTGCACATGAATATTTCATAGTCACGGGGCTGGTACCTGAAGCGCAATACTGATCATCTTACCTTCATGTTACAAAAATGATCAAGATACGCTGCAAATTGTGTTCCTATGCAGTGCCCTATGCACTATTAGGTTCCGAAGGGGAATAATGAAATAAAAAAAATTATATATTTCAAGCACTATGTTTGTAGTTTTTAATTGTTTATTATATGGAGGCTTTACTGACAGAAAAACAGGTTCTGAGATAATTGCATTTAAAGCTTTTTATTCTTTCTACGCATTATTTCTCCCGCAATTTTTTTTTTTTTTAGCTTTAAAAAATTTATATTTATTATATTCTAGCATAAAATCAACATCTTGCACATATATTTAAAAATATTTGAAATATATAAAGACTGTTGATTTAATGTATTCTGTCAGTATGGCCTTGATATGTATTGCCTTAACCAATTACAGCAGTTACATGAAGAAACATATATTATGTACAAGAAACTGAACACAAAGAACGTTGAACTAGCAAAGACAAACAAGGGCAATAAAATAATGGATACTATACATTCATTAACAAAATAAACATTTAACTTTGATTTTCTTTTTTTAAAAATATTTTTGCACCACAACAGGCCAGGAGGCCAAATTACAGTGGTGAATTACACAGAACACCCAGGCTTGAAAAAAATCAGATTTTTATTCTTGTGTTTTCACCGGGAATCGAATTTGGAACTTTCCGTTCGTGAGTCAAGCTTCTTGAGCACTGCACCACGGATGCCGCTTAATTTTTATAGCGAGTAAGAAAACATTTTATAATATTTATTTCAAGAAAACAAAACACACTTTTAAAAATGAAAACTAGGTCAAACAAAGTAATAATAATAACCACTTCGGGACAAGATCTGAAAATTTTAGAGATTGTTTAAACGAAACACTTTTACCAAAAAAAAAATTACGTACATAATAAAATATATTAAAGTACCTTTAACAAACTGAAATGCATACATTTACTCAATATAACTTTAATTTCACGAGAATTATCAGATTACTTTTGATATTACAAAATATCTTATTTGAGGAAACAGGATTGAGCTTTGTTAAAATTGAATTCATCATTTATAACCCAAGTAATAATTTCATAGTTTGATGGTAATATTTGTAGACTTCGGATCAATCAATTGAAAGTTCTATCCAAAGGTCGGATCGGGCACTGAAACTTCAGCCAAGTTCCCAATAAGTATGGACAATCGATTCATCTTAGGGTGGTTGAGGTTATATCGTGGTGAATATTGGAAACTTTACACAACCCCTGTTTACTAAGATTCTAATAAAACAAAATATTCTCTTTCTGTTAAGAAATGAATACTAAAATTATTACATAATATCTAAATTTTAAGCTTGTTAGTTGTTTTTGGAGTTGGGAATATTATGTACCCACGGGAACATCATTTCACGTAGTTTCGGAATATCACAGCACAGTGCTTAATATCAATGTGATTTCAATCTTTGTAATTGGAATGGCCTACATTGCTCTTTAAATTAACAAATTTGCTTTTAATATACAATAATGATAATGAATAATCTGGATGTCGTGTTATATTTAAACCCATCTAAAACACAAATTATGCTTGCGGGTAGTCGAAGATTGCTTAGTAAGTTGGACGTATCTTCACTTAATTCTCTTGATGTCAATGGTACCAATATCTAATACTTGAAATCTACAAAAATCTAGGAGTATTGATGGATAAACATTTGTGCTGGCGAGCTCATACTAATGAGTTAAGCCGCAAAATATTTTTCAGTCTACACTCACTTAGAAGGTTGAACAAATTCTTACCCATTAATACTAAATGCACTCTCGTTCAAGCATTACGTCTACCCATTCTAGATTAACGCTGATGTTTCCATGATTGATTAAAGCTGTGAGCAACTCGATAAACTTGAACGACTCCAGAATACATGCAAAAGGTATCTTTTTGGTCTAAAGAAATATGACCACATTTCTGATTATCTTAGGCAACTGAAATAGCTCAAAATTAGACAGCGGAGAGACTACCGCTCCTTCTCACTTCTGTTCAATGTATTTCATAGTTATTGCGCTCCGTTACACCTCCGTGAAATTTTTTAAAGCTTATCAGTTCACGGTTGACCCCTTCGTTCTAATTCTCATTAATACCGATCCACAATTCCTCTTTCTTCTCTTACTCATATAGTGTCCATGCGGCTCGACTGTGGAATCATATTCCATCCACCATCAAATATGTTACCACAGTATCTCTGTTTAAAGCACGTGCGAATAAACATCTCCTTTCTCTTCCTTAATCACTCCTCCTTTCCGGTTCCCTCTTTTTTCTTTTTTCCCATTGAGTAATGGTATTGATTAAAAATAATTTATACACAAACACATTTATTTATATTTTAAAATATCTTCAGCTTTTTTTATTTTTATGTTCTTTTGATGTTTTGTAACATGAATTATAGAAATATAATATTTATTCAATTAGTTGGTTGGAAGAAAACGCCATTTGGTCATAAGCCTGCCAATGTACAATAAACATTATTAACAAAATTTAAAAAAATAAAATATCTAAATACTTACGAAAAACAAAACATGTGCAATTAATATTAAACAATTGTTTTTTTTTAAATCCTGAATTCATTTTATTCAATTAAATTTATCCATAATTTTTAATTAAACTTTTTTTACACCGTACTGTGTGGAACGCATCCACGTGTAAAAAGAGGTTTTAGTGTGTTATAATATATTTGTTGATTGATTGAATTGAATAAAAAACCTTAATCGGGTTGTGGTCCCTTGGCTCTAGTGTCATAGATCAGAGGTTCAAGGCTAGAACCCCATTTGATTCATGGCCTGCAAAATTGAAATATCTGGGTAAATCATAAAAACGCAACCATTTATTTTTTTCAAAAAACAAACACAACCACAATTTTCTTATACGAGTGGTGCATAGGGAATTTCATAAGTACCTGCAATAAAAGAGTATCTGGATGGTCTTATTACATGAAAACGGTACTGTTAAGATTCAGGTGTCAAAAACAATGAAATATTGCTGTACTCGATATTTTAACATTAATGGAGATCTTGACTGACAAAATACTCAGTTGAAAATTATCTTTAATATCTAGCTATGCAATATATTGTTTATTTGAAGTTGATTAAGAAAATCGTCGTAATATTTGTTAGTATTAAGTTCTATTTGCAACACCGGTTACACCACAGGAACGGGCGAGTTAAAAATAAATTTAATAGCATGGTACAAATAAATAAACTTTTTTTTATATAATCCATAGTATTCTTCTTCTTCTTCCACTTGGCCGTGTGTCCCATTAACTTGGAATCAACCCCCCTCTTTTTCAACCTCCTCGTCAGTCTGTTAAATTCGGTTTTTTGAGGTCTTTCTCAGTCATCTTTCTTCAAGTCTGAACTTGCGTTTCTCTAGTTTTTGGTCATTCTTCCAAGTTTAGCATTATTCTCGTTAGGAGTTTTTATTGCATCGCATTGCACGAACATACCAGCGAATATGGTTTTTCTTTATTTTTTGGTCTACCTTTAACGTTCCACAGATGTAGTTATCCCTGACTCTGTCCAAGCTCGTGACTTTACCGGACCACCTTTACAACTTCGTCTCGGAGACATTGTATGCAATGTTTATCTGATATTTTGTTTTTTAAGGCATTCTGTACTAACATAAAAAAATACTATCCATAGTATTTATTTGAATATTTTGCACATTATTTTATCAATATTTTACAAAAATATACAACCAAATAGTCACATCTGTGATTCAAGAGTGCATTTTACACTTGTTATAATATTTAGAAGACTACGCACTTTTATTTATTTATTTTATTAAAATCTTCAAGTTCAAAAAATACGTTCTTTTGCGAACTTATTTCTAAAAACAAATTTTCCAGCCAACCAAAAAACAAACTGTTCAAAAAAAGAGTTGGGCAAAATAACAGCTATTTTTAGAATGGAGAGATAAGGATTGTTTTTTTTAATACTAAAAGAACATTACGTTACAAATATTAAAATATGGCAAATGTGGAATCAGGTTATGAGTTTCGAAGGAGAAAGAAAGAGAAACCATGGAAAAAAAGGAATGATAATATATCTTTCAAAAACAATAAAATGAAGGGAGGTCAAGGTTCTAAGGATGTTTAGTAATATTTCAGGCGTTTCTTGAAGATGGCCAGAGAAGATGCATTTTTGATATAAAGAGGTAGCTCATTCTAAAGTACAGCACCATTATAACATATATCTTTTAAACTTATTAGTACATGTTAGGTTGACATATGTATAATTGATGAAAAATATAGAAACTCGATAAAAATTTTATTATCATACCAATGTCCTACTACAATATTGTCACCAAAATTCTCTAAAATGAGCCAAAAAAAACATCTAGAAGTGCATTCATTTTAAACTTGGAATTACTCGTAAACTTTCAAAGTACGATTTTTTATCTATTTTTTTTATTTTTATTTATTGTTATTATTGTTATTATTAATTAATTTATTTTATATTAAAAACATAACATTTTAAAAATCTAAGAATACAATGAAAAAAAGACCTACGTATTTAAAATATTCAAAATTTTAAATTCGATTTTGGATTGCTCAGAACTGTTATCTCTCATCAACTTCTGGGTACCAGGAAGAATGACTAGACAGGTGCCACCGTTTTGTAGCTACAATTTACGGACAATGTATGCTTGTAATGCAGTTTTAAATATACTACATGAACTCGGCAATAGTAATTCCTACGTATCGGCAATATTTCAAGTAGAGTATTGATTCTAAGTCTTGGGTCAAAATTAATGTATTTAAAAAAATTCGAAAAATGTTAATATTATATGTTTGGTAAAAGGCAATTTCGCTGTATATGGTAACAAAATATTAAATGGATTCTGTGCAAACTATAATAAATAAAACAGCGGTAGTAAATTGTTTCGTTTTAGGTTTTGAAAACATGGTCTTCAATTGACTAGAAAACAAGATTGAACGAGTTCCACTTCAAACATTATTGGCTAGTTTTTCATCAGTATCTTTTTCATTTCCTTTGTCCACTCGGCTATTTTGCATTTTCCAATAAAACTCGATGACTTTGCTTATGCCATCCTTTTATCGCTCTACGTAAATATTCATAAATGGAATTCCATCCAACTCCCGAGGCACACTGAACGACAAAAATTCTCAAGAAAATATTCCATCCCTTACGGAAAACTAAATATTTTTCATACTCCGAGGATTTCAAATAAAGTTCAGAGGTACTTTGACTGCTGACCATACGAAATAGGCGTAAAGAATGAAACAAGTAAAAAATATTTTTGTTACCAATTTTTACCATAAATGTATATTTAAAAAAATGATATTTGACACAATGCGCTAACAAAAACGTTACTTAGGATAGTCAATAGCAAATTTGTAAGTTTTCCTTCTTAAATTGAGTAATTCTGAATTAAACTTTTTCAGGAAACAATTTTTTAAAATACGTTGTTTAAAGTCAACAAATGGATTTTAAAAAAAGAAAAAGATACGATGGTAACTCGTTAAAAATGGCCCCAAAAATCAAAATATTTGGGTAAATATTTTATTTTGTCTTTAAAAAAAAAATACTTTTCAATTTTTACAAAATTAACAAATTATTGTATTTTGTATGTATTTTTTTAATGTATTGTTTACTGTTATTTTTATATTTTTTTATTCTTTCTCTAAAAAAAAACTCTTCAATATTTACGAAATTTACAAATTATTGTATTTTTATAAAAACAAACAAAATAAAATATTTTTAACACCAAATAGTCGCAAGAATAGCAGCACTGCAAATAACTTACAATATCTATACATTTGTAGTTAGAATGGGTTGCAATTATACCCTTTACCCGGATATGCAAATACAAACAAACGGTTTGGGTAAAATTAATGTCAGAATAATTTATATTTATCAAACATGAAACAATACAACAAACGTATCAGCTGTTTACTCAGGAACAAAATACACAAAGGGGAATGGGGTTGTATTGGGAACCATAGAACAGCCTTTGCTGATTCAATACGATATTTTAACGAAATGTATCGGTTTCCTAAGTGAGAAAATATTTGATATCGAAATTATTGTGGTGAGTACTCTAAATGGTTTTTGTATTGAACGAAAGAAAAAATAGAATACAAAAATTATTTACTCACCTGAAAATACTTTTCATATGTATTTTGAGTGTTTCCATAAAATTGAAGGAACAGATATGAAATATAATATAGTAGAAAAAGTACTTTAGAATAAGATGCGATTTTTAGGATTCAATTTACTATTAATAGTTCACATGTATAAATTTATAGATGTTTAAATATGAGCAGAATGATGAATATTATACAGTGTGTAAAGTGGCCACTTAAACCAGCCAATGACAGGTCATAAGCCCTGTAGATGCCTAGACTTATATATTACCTTCCCCAAAATGTTATTTATTTATGTTGAAATATGTATATAAAAATATATATTTGCTAATAATTTATTTACGGTTAAATGAATCTATTACAAAAATTATGTTTTGAAATATTTGTAACGAGGAAACATAAAATACGTTGTTGTTTTGAAAAACAGCTTGTCCGGTACATACCCCACACCGCATCTGAGGACATTTATTAGTCTCTATGACAGTGTCCATAAATGTACACGGAAAAAATATCGTTGTCAAACGAGAAAAGCCGACTGAAAGACCTCTCTGTAATCTGGTAGCCTTCGAATCTTTGTGCTAAAAGAAGGTAAACCAGAGATGCATTATATGCACTTCATTGGATTTTGGAAAAGAGGGAAGTCAATTCTTTTCATACTGGGATTAAGTTAATTGGACATGAACAATTCGCCGAAATGATTACAATGCTTTTTCAAACTCATTTTTTTTTTTGAAAGCCACCAGATTTGTATATCCAACAGGGTTTATGACAGGGCCACGGATAGTAGCAAGAAGCTCCATTGTGTACAGTAAAAAGGAGTAAATTAATGAAACAAAAATGTGTGCAGTGCATTTGGATGCTTATACATAAGTCTATATTAATGCTTGTTAGTGAACCAAGTAAACGACATTTTTGCTTATGTAAGTACATATACTTTAATATTGTACATCAAAAAACATTTCTTGCACACAAAGGCAAAGTTTATTCAAACAAAAGTAAAGAACTCCCTGGCGTAATGGCTAAGACGCTTGACTTTTACATAGAAGATTCCGGGTTCAATTACCGGTGATAACACAAAAAATAATGTAATTTTTCCCATGCCTAGGTTTAATGTTCTCTAATTTACCACTAATATTGGGCCCCCTGGCCAGGCGCAAATAAATATGCATATTTGAATGGACTAAACATGAACAGAAACTATCAATACTAATATGACATTTTGTTTACTTTGCCCAGCTGTATGAAACCGAATTTACAATTTTCTTGTTTTATTACGTTAAAAATATTAAATTAATTTATTTGTTTTTTTCTTTTATTCTTAAATTGTTTAAATTTTCTACTGAATATCTTGTATAATTTGGAGGTTTAATTTTTTTATAAATCTTGGGTAAAAGGAAATTTATGATTTTTCTAACAAATATATAAAAATCTTTGTATTATACATTTTTGTAAAAAGCAGATTTGCCGTTTATATTAATAAAATAAATAAAATAAAGATAACATCTCTTAAAAATACGTATCAATGAAACTAAAACGTGAATTCAACAAAAACAGTTATTTCAAAAATCATTTTTAAAAAACAGTCTTAGCTGTTTAAAAATTACAAAAAAATGTAGTCAGATTGAAATAAATAACAAAATTGAAAGAAACAAAAAAAAAAATCTCAATTTGAAACATGTTGAATGTTACACTGTATGTAAAGCAAATACCCAAATAAACTGACGAGCGGTTTTAAGCCCTGTAAATAACCCAAAATACACAAGCTTTTGACCGGTTTTTGGCGTTGATATATTTTCCTTTAATTAGTAGCTGCATACGAAAGTTTAGCAACGTAATTTAAAAAAAAACGAAGGGACTGTTTTTAAAAAAACTTTTTGTTAAAAAAATTAAAGGTGATCAAATGTACCAAGAATTTACCGCATAAGAAAAATAAACTATTTTGCCTCCTCCGGAGGTCAAAAACCTTCGGACGGCGGTCACAAAAAACTATAAAAGCTCACCACAATGTATTGACGGGTAGATATTGAGTGAGATTGATGAACGTTTCTCAGGAGCCATTTTGGCAATCTCTTGTGGTGACATATGACTGGAAACTGCAATGTCACCCCACTGAGTGATTTTTAGTTATATTGACGTCACGTCATGCAAACGTGGACAATCTGTACACCCTATACTGAATTTGACAGATGATTCTAATTTCAAATATGTCAACTTTTTTTTATTTTCTAAGACTTTCTTATGGCAACAAAATAAACTTAGTAATATTATTAATTATAAATTTAAGACAAAAAAACAGACAGAAAGAACGTCACCTTATTGTTTTAGTGTATTCCTAAAAGTAGGTAGACAAGGACTGGATTCAACCCTCTGGGAAGTTATCAATATTTACGTGTATTACATCAGAGATGGAGAGCATCCTTGAAAAATAAATATGGAAGTCTTTGTGGTTTTAATATAGTATCTGTGAACAGATTTTAAATTTTGTACTTCATCAAAAAATCAAAAGTTGAAGAATCATAGAAAAAAAACATAATTCAATTAAAAGAAACATATTGAGTATTACTCAGTGTGTAAAGTGGCAACTTAAATCAGAATACAAGACTTGGCATAAACATACATACATACAAATCAAAATGTTTATTTTTTGGGTGATACCGTGTGTGTTGGATTTGTTCCGACGTTTCGACTACTATTGTAGGAGTCTTCATGGTAAACTGAGTATATCTTTATTGATAACAGTGACCGTGAAAACGTTCGTACCTATTGTACATGCATATGTCTTTTTTTTTAAAAATAATTAAGTCCTATTTTACTAAAACAGGTCTTAATTATATTTTTTTTTTTTAAAAACATAAATTTTATATTTAAAGCACTAACTTTGTTGTTTTTCATTTTAATAAAATAAATGAAAACAACTTTGTTTAAACCAATTTTTTTTGTACCTACCAGTTTCAAAGCTATAAACGCTTCCTTATCAAGGTATACTTATACTAAAGTAAATTTTTATATCTTTTGCCTTATCTCGTACAACACGACGTTACAACACTGTCTACAGATGATTTTTTTAGCACGGTTTTTAAAGAGTTAACAAAACCCTGGCGGGTTTTTAAAATTACAAATAAATATTATTTAGAATGTTTCCCGTATATCGATCCACGTGCATTCTAAGCAGAATTTATTAAATACAAATAGGTATTTAAAATGGGATTTATTTTTTAATCAGTCTAAAATACAAATCAATTAATTATTAAAATAGGATTTCATTTGGATTGAAAATAAAACTATTTTTTTTCCCTTCACGCCCGAACGTAAAATTGTTATTTTTTTATTCACAGTAAAATTTCTTATAATTTCAAATAAATTGCAGAGTCGCAATATGACCAGATATATTCGATACCTTATCCAAATAGAACCTGCGGATGAAGGAAGAGAAAGGCTTTTTTACAATTCAAACGGAATAATATCTTAAACTGCTAAAGGTATAATAAATGCTATTCTTGCACTATTGGATCGAAAGGAGGACGATGAAATTGCACCGTCATATATTGTCGCCGTAAGCCTCTTTGTGACTTCAATTACTTTCTCAGACTACGGCCAGAAGGTGCCTATGGAGAAGATCCAAGTGTTATGGAAATGGATTCTGGAGCTTTAAGTAGAAATGATGATTGGATTGGGAAACTTAACGGCTCGTTATCTGGGTTTGTTTGTTCGCTAAAGAAAAATATTATTGTCTACAGATAATAGATTTTTGTTTTCTAAATTTATATTTTTTTAATTATTATTATTAACTTTGCCTTTGACACTTAGCATTATTTAAAATGATGTAAAAGCCATGAAACCTACTGTTTAAAAAAAATAAATTGATAGCTGTTCATTCTTATAAATAGGCATTATTTTGTAGATTTTTTTTTTGTTCAAAGCATATTTGTTTAAAAATTTAGTACTTGATTAAATTATGAATAGTTTTACAAGGTGACGTTTACTTTTTGTATTATAAATTTACAAATAACTTTAACGTTTTTTTTTTTTTTTTCAAATTTATTTACTAACCCTTACGGATTAAAATATTCATTTTACAAAAAATAATAAATCATTTTTATTTATACTCTATTAATGATAATTACATTTTTACAGCCTTTTGAAAAGTTTGTTTGAGTCTTTTGTTAAGTTTTGTCTGGTAGTTTATTGTATAATTTCAGTCCCTGATTTATTAGTCTCGATTGTCCTTGTCTTGTTTTGGAATGTTGTAGGTAGTATTGTTCTGATATTCTTGTATTTTGTATTATGTCCATGTTTATTACAACTTTTTTGCAGTTTTGGTTCTTTGTCTACAATAATATCAGTGGAAAACTTATGAAAAAAAATTAAAGATTCTAGTTGAAATAGTTTATTTACATTAAATTGTGAAGTTTTTTTCAATATTTTTTTAGTTGGTGTTAGATGAGGGAGGTCATATACTAGCTTCAATATTTTATTTTGCTATCGTTGTTGTCTGTTTATATCATTTTGGTTTCCTGTTCCCCAAAGTTTTTGCATATAACATATTTTAGATTTGACATAGGTGTCATACGTAAGAATTTTTTCCGTTATCGGTACAAAATTTTTGATTTTTGAAAAAAGACTCGATAATGTTGCTATTTTGGTAAAAAAATTATTGATGTGAGCTGTCCAAGTCAATTGTATGTCTATCGTTAATTCTAAATATTTAACATTTTCAATTTCAATAAGTCGTTCTTCGCTTATGTAAGCATCTATTTTATAACATTTTTTTCTAGATTCAAAATTTATAATATTACATTTTTTATCATTAGGTGCAAGTTTGTTTGTATTTGTCAGTCAACATAGTTAGGTCATCATTAATATCTTTGTTAGTAAATGCGTCAGTTTGATTTTTTTTAAATAGTCCTATGTCGTTAACATACATAATTATTTTTAATTTTTTAACAAATTAAAAAAAAATATGGTTTTATGTAAAATGTTTTATGTAACTTGTTTTATTTTTTCAACATCGTAAGAACTTTTATTAAATGTTAATAAATTTAACTAAAGACAAAGTCACATCGCGAAGCTTGGGCAATGAGATCACATTCAGAACGGTGTGATCACAGCAGATAACGGGACGATTTCTGGCGCCTCCAAACCAGAGTTAACCAGCTAAAAGAAGGTAACCCCGACGAAAAAATCCACCAGAGAAGGCAACAGGAAACCATTCTGGTCATCATTTCCCAGAAATTACTACAGCGAGTGCATCCAATAAGCAGTTATCCTAGCTGCGGAATATAAAAGTAGCGTTGGACCGAGATGCTTTCGCTGAAGTGATCACCAACGTCGGGGGCCTGACAAGGCACCGCAAGAAGAAAAACAAAGTAAAAATCATTCATCATTTATACTGAAAGATGAAAGCAAAATAAACCTTTTATATCGAATCCGGTTGTGGTCCTGTGGCAAGTGTCTCGGACTCGCGGACCAGTGGTCCATGGTTCGAATCCCACTCTACTCAACTTTATTTCCATTTTCTAATAGCGAGGGTTTTACAACTCGTTGAAAATGGCCCTAAAAATAAAGTATTTTGGTTTATCATAAAAACGGAACTAATTCTTTTTACATAAAAAAAATTGGTGAAATGTATATTGTTTTGATAATATGACAATAAAAAAAGCTTTGTGTAAAGTTTAAAACTATTTGTATTTTATTTATAAAATTCGACAAACAATATTTTATGATTTTAATAAGAAATACAAAATGCCAAATAAAATTTATTGTTTAAGCCTAAAATCTTTGACAATTTCCCTGAAAAAAATTAAGAGTAAAATCATATTCTATTGCCTTCGAGTCACCATCCCATTGCCGGGGGATTAAGTATATTTCTAGATTTGTTTTAGTGTGGCAGCCAAAGAAAAGGGTTTGAGCGGAAATGTGCACAAAGTAATACCACCTCCATTATATGGCTTAGCTACCTCGTACCAAGTCTATTCCTGAGGTCGGGAAATAGCCTCTGCAAATGTCCAATATCGCTTGCCGCCCAACGAGAGAGAAATTTCCTAACGTAGAGGGGTGTCCTCCTCATATGCGGAATGTTTCCACGTACCAGCACAACGGAACTCTTATACTTAAATAAAAGTTGATTCGATAATGGCCGGAAAGTTCAACAATTGAATAAAAGTAACAACAGCTTTTTAGAAAATTATTTTATTACAAAGTCAGCGTTGTAAGTTAGTTAAAAAGGGCTTTTCACAGCTGTTTATTAAACATGCAAACATAAAAATAAACATAATTTTGCAGTGACTTGGTAACTCTTTGATTTAGGTTTACTAGTGCGGCTCTACGTCATTATTCTTTTAGGGGAAAAATGAACCAACAACTCCCTGGGGAACTGTTAATATTGACCAGAATCAAGAAAGGGGTGCTGCGTTGGTTTGAACATGTAGAGCGAATGGACAGCGAAAGAACGGCTAAAAGGATCTACGATGCAAACGTTGATGGATGCAGAACACGAGAAAGACCGAGAAAGGACATGGCACTATCAAGTCTATCAGATACTTGAAGATGGATATGTCAATAGTAGGAAAAATCGACGTGCGAGAAGATGTATGAATGTAGAGGAAGCGAGGTCTGTATGCCAAGATAGAGTGTTATAGCGTTCTATCCTCTCTTCCTACCCCTACGGGGAAAGGCGTGATGGTTTGTTTGTTTTTGTTTGTTTGTACAACAAAGATGAAGAACATTTTAGAGAACTTCACAAACATCAACAGATAAAAGAATTGAAGGGATAAAGATGTTTAAATACGGGCAAAATGATAAATGTTACACAGTGTGTAAAATGGCCACTTAAACCAGCCAATGACACGTCATAAGCCTAGTAGATGCCTGTATTTCTATACTGCCTTCTCTTGAATATTCTTCATCTCTGTTGTTATATGCTAAAAATAATCCATTACCTTTACAAATAAAAAGTTTTAAAAACATAAAACGATTCAATCCCAAATAAGAGTATTATTTCAAACCCACTCCATTAAAATTTATATTATGTAATGAAAGATTTTTGTATTTAAATATACTCGTATATATATTACAAAAAAGCATGTAATTGTTAATCGAACTCTCTTTCTAAACACTGTCATCTTTCTCCAGTAGAGAGGTAGAAAGGTTATTTAAAATTAAAATAAGTTGTTTTTTTCACAATTTTCAGATAAAAAATTTAAAAACTTCTTTGAAATAACAATAAGGCAAATAAAATAATAAATAACCAAACACCGCACAAAGTGTTATTACAACCTAATTATTATATATTTTAAAGTACACCTTTTATTTAATTAAAAGTTTTAGTAGTAAGTGCATTTCAGAGGGTTTATTGCAAGGAAAGGCAAATTTTGTTACTTCAGTATAATATTAATTAAAATGTTTTACAAGGATCAAGATAGTGTATTTAATCAAAAATTGATTTTTGTGAGATTGAGAATAGAGCAATGAACTCATTGGGATATATTTTGAGAATGGTTAAAGATTTGAAATCAGTATTATCTTTTAAGATCTTGTAGCTATATATCACTCGTCAAGAGCATATATGAATACAATTTAACCCTTTAACTGATAAGCGGTTTTTTGAGAATCTAATTAATAATGCTAAAATTCACATTAATTTATAAAATTGTAAGGAAAACGCTGTTTTCCAAACAGATTACTGTTTTTGAAATTTATAACAAATTCTAAGAAAAATCACCCCCTTTCATTTATCGCTAGTTCACGTTTAATGGAAAAAACAAGATATACATAACCTTCCTAAATTTCGATCACCCATCACATCGTCATACAGTGGTTGTAAACCCTATCCTACTTGCAAATGAAAACACACACATTTTTAAAAATGATTTTTGCAAAGCGAGGCACATTATTTCGAACGTATTTTTTTTATCCACTTTATTATCTTCGTTTTTTGATGATGATTTATGAAAGTCCTAGAACCTTAATTGCAAATTCAACTTTACAAACGATAACAAAACTTTCTCGACTTTTAGCATTGTAATTTTATTTTTAATTTTTTTCGTAGTTGGTTTTAGTTATTAACGTAGGTACTTTTGAATAACACGAACTGTTTAGAATTTTATTTTCTTTGTTTTATAAAACTAATCTGGCGTTGCTCCGTTGGTATAAATCCATTAGCAATAGGATTATATTTCAATTACCATAGTTGTCCATAATATTTTTTTGTGATGAAGTGGAGTGATACGGAATAGCTCTCGCCAGTGTTTTTTGACATTGTATTCAAAATTATGTAAAAAACTATAAATGGACTTTATTTTGTTTATTGGTAAATATATTTGCACGGCTTACATTTTTTTTTCTTAAAAAGGAATAACCCGCTAAGCCTCTATTTTGAGGCTAAGTAGCAGGTGGAATAGAGGAGATATGGAAAAAGGTAATGTTAAATACACCATGACACCATGAATAATTGAGAAAGAAATCATTCTTGGATTTTTTTTGCAACTGGCGGGAATTGAACCCGTGACGCCAGTTTCACAGTTGACGCCACGCCGGCTTCACGTAGTGGATTTAAATGAACCATTCTACTTTTTTAATAAAACAGTAACTAGCAAAATCATGTCAATTATGTCATACTTTATTTAAATTTTATTTTAATCTTTTATACCACTAACGAGATAATGCAAGAGCAAGTTCCTAAATTAATTTACCTTTTAGGGGATTATGACATCAACAACAATCTGGTTAGCCTTTTTTAAATTTAATTGGTTTGGCTATCAATTTTCCGAAATAACATTGATCATTGACGCCAGCTTTGTGTAAACCCACTTTAAATCATCCAATTTCATGCGAAAGCTGTATTTACTTTCATCGCTCCTAAACGCTGAGTTTTTTTTCTGCAGGAGGGTGCATATTCGATTGCGTGTCAGAGTGTTTCGTAGAACCTTTTGTTCCTGCTGCCGCGTTTTAATTCGATAAAACAAAGGCTTTATGAATTGTTTAGTGGTTGAATAAATCTTGGGCTATTTTAGTATTTATAAATAGTGGTTACCGTGGGGCGGCACGCGATCAGTTTAATAAAAGGGCAGATCATTTGTTTGACTGAGCACTGAATGTTGAGCTAGTTGACTCTCGTATAGGGATTTTTTAGGTACTAATGATTAATCAAATTATCACATTTATTAAGAACACATAATCAAAGATTTTTAACTTCATACTAACCAGTGTATTGAAAGTTTGAGTCCACTGATTGACTGCTATTTACATTTTTCGTGAGTCATTGGTGTTTTATAGGACTCAACGTATAAAAAAACCCTTTAAATTTGTTGCATTTGTTTGCTAAAATAACAAAACTGTACTTATACAAATAGTATTTTTTTTATTTTACATTGTAACCATTATAAGAACTTCCATTTATTAAATATTAAAAGCCTTTTATAAATTTTGAGATCCGTAAACCAAACACATGTTTGTGTCCTAAGTGAAAATGTGGCTGTTGAAAGATTGTTTTCTCTCTGTAAACAAACGATCTATAATTAAAACAATCTCGTTAATGAAATAAGAATGAATTTTGGCAAAGCCTGCAAACATATTAAGAAAAACAGGCCTAGCAGGATTCATACACTGGCCAGGGAAACAAAACAATGAAAGTTAAAAGAAAAATAAAGTGCCGCACAAAACACAAATGTCTTAATGAAATTTCTCCCCTCCGAGCACTCAAGTGGAAACCTTCCTTCAGAGTTCCACAAAATGTCCCAGGGTATGGAAACACTTAGATTCTAGTTCTAAACTTTCTTCTTACAAAACGGCCCGAGTGTTCTAACGGTATATATTCGGACTACCCACAAGTGTCCGTTATAGCTAAACTCCACCAGATGTGACCAACAAAGGCAGATAATGCATCCGTACTGATTTTATTCCCTTCATTTTGATGCATTTTGTATACTTTAAAAACAAAGACATTTACTTTTAAGTTGTAGTTATATGTAAATGCACCATAGTTTTTATGTAGTACTTTCATGATACAAGTTGCAATGCGTTGAACAGTTTATGAAACAAAGAAGGAAAACATTTTTGGGTTCAGAAGTTTTAAGTCTTGTAATTTACAAGGACTATAACCTGTCATTTAATAGTTTATGTGACCACCTTACGCACTGTAACATTCACCATTCTGCGTATGTTAAAACATCTAAATTCCCTTTTTTTGCCATTTGTTGACTTTTATAAAGTTAAAGAGCAAAACAATTTATTTGTGAGAGTGAGATTCATCTAACTGAAATATTTCACCTACCTAGTAGGCAACGCCTGAAAATATTTGTTTTATATGTTTTTCATATCAAATTGTTTAATCAAGAATGTTTTGATTTGGTATGTCCCAATGTTTGTAGACTAGGTTGGGTTTCACTTTCTAGAGTCATCAATATTAAAATTTATTGCAACAAAGAACTTCTCCCCTTTCCTCTCCTTTCCCTCTCTGTTGCAATAAATTTTAATATTGATGACGCCTGATGATTAAAAAATTTATGTACTTTAATCTTAACGTGAAAACAGATATTTCGTGAAATGCTTTATGTTTTAGTAAGATGCTGGGATTTTCACCCATATAACAAAATATATTTGCTTACAAGTTTTGTTCTTTTTATTCCAAAATTTAAAGTGAAAACCAAAAGTTAAACAAAAAAGTAAAAGTTATATGTCATTAAAAAGAAAATTTCTACTCTATAAGATATTATTTTGTTTGATAACAAGCCTTCCAAGTGGATCCTCAAGTGGACGAAAGTAAGCATTTTCGACACTTCCTTCTGTTCGCGTTCAGTCGTCTAAATAAAACTATTAAAGCTGCTTGCGATATTTTCATTGTGTACGGTAAATACGCTATGAATAATTGACTTATTTGTTGTTAAATAATGAAGGAAATTATATTATTCACTAATGTGTTGCGTTCTCTTTTTCTCTACATTTGGGAAAAAACGGGCACAACTTATGTTAACACTCAATTCATGTACAGAAATTTGATAATTTGATATTTATTTTTGACCAAGTATAAACGATTGACGGCTGTTTGCGACGACAAAAAGCTAAAAGTCAACTAGAAACAAAAAAATATTTTTCCAATATATCGAGTCTAAGAAAAGTGACATGGAAGCTTGGATTCCAAGGGGTAATTATTACTATTTTGAAATTGAGTCATCTCTTAATTTGTCTTCATTGGAGAAACGTAGAACTAAGAGGGAGTTTATACGCATTTTCAAAATACTCAATGGTATCAGTTATATTCCATCTCTGTTACAATCAATTTCTTTTCACTTTGCAAACCATGTCACCAAAAGTCAAAATCTAATATTTATTAAATGTTCTAAGAAATATTTTAGTTTTTATGCCCTGTCCAGAATGTGTAAATTAGTAAATCCGTCAGATAGCATGAAATTCTTTGGGGAAGATCTTTTATTCATATAACTTTTTGTACATAATGTTATTTGTACATTGGCGGGCTTATTGCCAAATGGCAATTTCTTCCAACCAACCAATTAAATAAAAGTTTTATTTTTATAATTCAAGTTACAGAACATATTCAATAGAAAAAAAGGATTAAAAAGTCAAAGATATATAAAAATATAAATAAACGTATTTAATTATAAATTACCTTAAATCAAAACAATTACTCAATGGGAAAAAAAAAGAGGAAAGAGGAAAAAGGAAAGGAGGCGAGATCTTCCAGCTTTTTGTAGATCTTTTCGCCACTAAAACAGTGTGGAATGAAGACGGATTAGAATGGCTTGGATAAAAGTATTATATGTTTATCGTGGGTATAAATATATTGTATACCATTATTTTATCGCCCTTGTAAGTCTTTGATACATATTTTTATGTTATTTTGGTTCAGTTTCTTTTATACATGTTTCTTCATGTAACTGTTGTTACTGGCTTGGACTGTATAAATAATTAATAAATAAACAAATTTAGAGTTAAATTGCTTTTCCGCTTTAAACTGATTTTCAACTTCGTTATGTATAAAGACACGTGCCTAGTTAATGTTTATTAAACAATAGAATGATAAATGTACGTACAAAGGTTGAAATCAAAGAGAAGCCAATTTTCTGGTCACTCTGCGACCAAAAATGGGATGACCGGCGTGAAATTTCATTAGCAATCTGGCCCTTTGTAAGGTCTACAACTCACCATTAATATCCCTAATTCCGTATAATTACTGACCCGTCCAAGCCATGCAAATCGGACTCGTGAAATACGTTTTTCAATTAAATTGCGCATTGCAAGTATGTGAAAAGAAGATTTACGTACATTTTTAATTACTTTATGTCTGGCCTTAATTCTACCTTACTAACATTTTTCATACGTATAAAAAAGACAAAACATTTTTTAAGTAATAGTTTTATTACATTTTGGATATATAATAAGGGTCATTTTTTTATAAATACATGTAATTTATGGATTTTTTACTTTCTTCACAGTGCATTAACTCTAAAAAGACTATGGTAAAAAAAAGTGATGGTGCGTGGTGATGTAACATTGTGTTACCTTAAACAAAAGAAAGAAATATTCTGAATTTTAGACATTTTTATAAAAAAACAACATAGAGACATACTGTTTCATAATTCGTTCCCCATAATTTAGAAAAAATATAATTTTACTTACATGCGTGCAGCCCCGCTCACTGCCAATAACCGACAAATTCTCTTTCTCATAAATACCGACCACAAAACAGCGTTTTTGTCTTCCTTATTATTAATTTTATCGTCTCGCTTTCTCTTATTCAGATTTATTGCTGTATTTGCGTTAAATTCATTCTTCAAATGGCAAGAATAGATATTTTCTATATTATAATCTTGCATATTTGTACAAATTAAACTTTCAAAATCCGGTGTAAAAATAACCATTTGAAGATTACAAGTAATACAACTGCATCTTTGAAAAAAAAGAGGAACATATAAAGTCTTGTATCGTATGTAGACTAGTGTGACAACACAGTCACACAAGAGTTAAAATTGTGACATCTTTTTTCTCAGTTGATTGTTTTTTTGGAACAGTAATCACAACATCCATAGTCCAACAGTTTTATCATAAGTAATCGTTATCGCTGCTACTTTAAGCCCCTGCGTTTTTATTTTGCATATTGTGTGAAAAAACTCCCTCGAGTCACTGTGTGGTAACCTGAGGTTAGGAAATGATCGCCTGATAATCAATGTGTCTTTTTATTTTATAAAAATTATATGGGTCTTGCTTAGCGAACTAATTAGTTAACACCTCTTTCTCTAAAATTAATATAAAATATATTCGTACTCGATATTTTGGAATAATTAATTTAAATCTATTGATATATCTCAATACTCGTATGTGATATATTTGTTTTTTCATGTGTTAAGGCTTACTTGATATTTACCTGAGTTGAGAGGAGAAAAAGCTATTAAAAAACGAAGAAGAAGAAAAAAATTACATATATTTCGTGGTAATATTCACATAAGAAGTTGTCTTGTGTGTCTGTGATCACACTAGTCGACATAGGACTCAAGACTAGATATATCTCTCTTATTTTTTTTGAATGCTGAATTCTTGTTATCTTTGAATGGGCATTTTCACACCCGATTTAGAAAGTTAAATGTGTATAACTATGCCAAATGTGAATACAAAAAATGTTTATCCTTGCCACACCAAGAATAAATCTCCGCTAATTCAGCAACACATCTATACCTTATACAAAAGAGAGCACGAAGATAAAAGTGATCAAAATGAAGAAAAAGATGCTATTCTGCTGCAGGAGTTGTTTGAAAAAAAATCAGTCTTCAGTCGGTAGATGACAGTGATGGGGGACGCACGCGCGTAACGTGAGCGGCGTATTTGTGATTTTTAATTTATTTTGCCATAATAATGCTAAATTATATGTTTATTTGTATAAATTATGAAAAAGGAATGATTAAACAGTATGTCTCCATGTTGTTTCGAATGTCTGAACTTTTGAATTTGTCTTTTTATTAGTGGTAACACGATATTACAGCACCGCGCGAGTAGGGTTTATTTACCAGTCTTTTAAGATTGAGTGCAATTTCCAATGCCGCGCCGCGGTTAAATGAAATATATATTCTAATCTCACCATAATTTCAATATTCGTACAACTATCAAATATTTTTATTGAAATAGAGTAGGAAATTTTTCGAAAAGGGAATGTAAAAATCTAGGCATTTATAGGGCTTATGATTTGTCATGAATAGTTTAAGAGGCTGTTTTACACAGTTTGTAACATTTACCATTCTACTTATGTTCAAACATTTATTTTTTAAAATTATTCCATATATTGACTTTTGTGAATTAAAACAGCTTTTTATTTTCACTTATTTGTGAAGTAACGGAGCTGCTAAGAAGTGTAATACGAAATACAAAATTTGCTAAATGGCTGGTTGAAAAAAATAAATTATTGGCGTTTTTATGATCTACGGAAATATTAAATTCTTAAAGGCCATTTCAACGAGTTGTAAATAACTCACTATTCAAAAATGGAAATCAAGTTGGGGTAGAGTGGGATTCGGACCACGGACCTTTGAGCCATTAGTCCGAGATAATAGCCACAGGACCACAACCCGATTCATTATTCGATAATATCAGCATTATCTTTTTATAAATGAGTAAATATTAATGCAAGTCTTCAATGGAAAAATTGGCGTTTCTTTAAGCGTGATTTTAACATTTTTGCCTCTATTTTCGAAATTTTATTTAACCTTTCACGTTACATTTTAAAAACACTCAATTAAATTTATACTCAAAAATTTGTCAAAACAACACAGTTTAGATAGGTTTTGTCGCTCTGAAAAACAATGATTTTGAGAACTAATTATGTAAAAACAATTTTATTAAATTTATTTCCAAAGATGCATAAACGTATTAAAAGGTCGATACTTCATTTTTTGATCTTTTGTTGCAACTACAAAAGCAGGAATTAAAAGTATTCGGAATCTTCTAAGACTTTTAAGACTCTCACATTTATCCCCCAATGCACCCCTGAAAGGGACACTGACCCTTTTTATGTCCCTTCAGCCAACAACCTACAGCCTAAATATATACTGCGGACGTGATGTCAGTTCTTTTAAGTTTATATTTCAAAGAAGCTTTCTTTATTATTCAACTGATACAAATATTTCAATTTAAGTTTTAAAATAAAATTCTCAAAAATGAAAAAAGAAAAATTTTGGTTTTATTGATATAGTTTAACTTTTCAAAAAATGGAGCTTCTGACAAAGCAATTTCAGTTTTTTTCGGTAAAATAATTCTCTTTTTATAAAAACAATATTTTGGGTATGTCAAAATTTATGTTAACAAATACATTTCTCTACAGAGATTGATATGAATATTAACTTATTTCTTTTTTTTATGTCGATAGATTTGTCCTCACATTTATTCTATAATACACGCTTAAAAATACAAGTATATGAATTGTGTATATTGCCAGTGACAACATACAGACTAGAAACCCCGACTGTAATACAAAAAAGCAGCCAGAAATTAAAATGCACGCAACGATCCATGGAAAGACAGATGCTCGGTGTATGTCTATTAAGACAGAGTAAGAAATGAAGAAAAAAGGCGCCAAACCAGAGTCGTGGATATCAAGGGTTGTGCAGCGCAATTGAAATGGCAGTGGGTAGGACACTTGGCGACGCAAAATGATGGCAAGTGGACACCCAGAATAATAAAGTGGAGACCATTGGAAAAAAAAAGTGTTGGAAGGCCACGGAAACGATGGGTCGATGAAATCACCTCTGTTGCCGGTAAAACATGGACGATGAAAGGAAAGCGGGTGATATGAAGGAATGGAGACGTTTGGAAGAGGCCTTTATCCGGCAATGGAGAGAACAAAGCTGTAGAAGAAGAACAAAAAAGAACCTACACGCATGTGATTGTAGTATTCAAACCAAGTACATATATAGAATACAAAGTTGCTATACGTGAATATGAAAGCCAAATTATCTTTTTATTGGCTGAATGATAAATGTTACACGGTGTTTAAGTAGTAATTTAATCTCGCTGATGACAGATCATAAACTCTGTAAATATCTAGACTTCCGTGTTCAGCAGTTACATCTCTGTTATAAAAAAATGAAAAAACTTTTTATTGCTCAGTATTTTTAGAACAAATCTTATTCTACGTCTATTCTACAAAAAAAATTAACCATTTGATAAACAGCAATAAGCAGAAAACAATTTAGCACGATAAACGATATGATGGTTTTTAAAGTTTTTTTTAAGCAATAACACAATATCTAGGGATCCATAAGCAAAAATTCAGTGTAGATGTGGTAAACAGGTTTCATGCTTTAAAACAATTGTTTTACGGTACTGTATGATTATTTACAGTTTTTGTTGAATTTGCATTAAATAAATAAATGCTTAAAAGTGTCATGTGTCGGCCTCGTGATGTAATGGTCATAGTGTCAGCGCGTTTGCCTACCATTCAAGAGGTCTCGGGTTCAATTTCTGACATGGTTAATTATATGAAATATTTAGTTAAAAGGGTTTTTTCAAAATAAAATATTTCAAAGCCTCTGGACTGGTACCTCAAGCGTTAGACCGATCATTTTACCTTCATGTAACAGAAATTATTTAGGTACGCTGCGATCGTACAACTGCAGTGCACCATTAGATGCGGAAAGGAAATGATGATGATGTAATATATTAAAATATATAAATTTCGCCTTCTTTATCATTTTTTTATTTAAAGCACTTTCTTTGTAATTATTTATTTTAATGAAATAAATAAAAATCGGTCGGTGAAAAAAAAAGTGGTTAAAAAAGTTGTTTTATTTTATTCACTGTTTTTTTGTTTATGATAGCAGTATTGTAATTGTATTCACAAAAAAACTATCAAAAACAAATCTATAAGTTCATTCTCTAGTTATAGCATGTGGTATAGACAAACAGCCTCTAGGAACCTCTGTGGGCTTCCAGCTCAAGTGCATCCTCTCATTCTGACATGAACTGCTGACAAATAGCAGTGGACGATCATAACGTGATGCTTTCTAAAGTAGGCAAGCGAGAACATTGTAAAAGCTTATAAATATATAAATAATTAATTGCTCTGAATTTTAATATGAATTATTTGGGATTAATAGATAAAGGTAACATATGGTGATGGTAGGGGATAGTTGAGTCGCGGGTTTTGTGACGTCATAATTTAATGAAAAGTAAACATTGACGCTTTGGCCGCAGAGGCCGCCCTAATTTGTTCTACCGAGACCCACGATCAATACCCGCCCATTCCGATACTAACCGCCCAGCGGCAGTGGTATCCGATAGCAGCGTACTTCAGACAGTGTAATGTTTCTAATAGCAAATTCTATTTACAATCACCAAGTGATTATTTCTTAGTAAAAAAATGTCTAGCATATAACAAAAAATCACAAAGTGAAGTAAAATGGAAAGAAGTCAAATTATTTTTAGTAAATTTTGGTTATTTCTCAATTTATATATTAATTTACTTGTAAACAGTTAATAAAATATTTTTTGAGACATAGGTCCCAATTTCATGATACCTAAATTCCTTTTTTGAGTTGGAACGAGTTATAAGTTAACACCCACATACTACATAAAAAAAAATATATATCATCACAAATATTATAAAGGATCGAAACTTAATAACAATTTAAAAAATAAATATATTGGACATCATTATGGCAAACAGGAAAAATAAAAGATTTGGTTTATATTTAAAAAGAAAAGAAAAACCGTTTTTTTTTCCAACTTTGTGCGCTATTTTATAAATTGTTTTATGATGAATTGGCGGGCTTATTGCTATAAATTAAAATCGAACCAAAAACAGAAAGGTGTAAATTTGCCAAAATTTGTATTTTAAAATTTTTAAGTCAGGTAGGCATATTTTATTTGTTTATTAAACCTGTTTTTAGTGCAAGGATAGAAAATCAAATGTCAAAGATAGGTAGGCATTTTCGGGGCTTATTGGTGGTTCTATGTCATCACTTTGCACATTAACGTTAATCTTGCCGGGAACCGAACCTGAATAGATTTGTTATTCATGTTAAGGCTGCAGTTTCATATTATAGAGTAAGAAAATCATACGATTAAGCTATTTTAATATTATTTATTGACTCGGCGTTAACATTGTGGAATAACATATTGAATTGTATAAATAAAACACTTTGTTTTAAGTCCACTGAGTTTATATATTTAACACGACATGTTTCGGACACGCAGTACTGTCCATCTACAGGTGTATTTAAAAACTAAAAAAAATTTTGTTAGCTTTTAAATACACCTGTAGATGGACAGTACTGCGTGTCCGAAACATGTCGTGTTAAATATATAAACTCAGTGGACTTAAAACAAAGTGTTTTATTTATACAAGCTATTTTAAAACGTTGATTTTTCACAAACAAGCTCCTTAAAAATTTAACTTAACACTTTTTCAGACAGACACAATATTTTTATGAGGTATTAGGTTATATAAATAAAATAAATCTGTTTTTCGTCCAGGAAATTACGTCTCTTTAAATAAAGATCAAGTTTTACTACAAAGTCTTATATAAAGTAATTAAAAAAAAAAAATTGAAATATTTTAACCCTTTCTATTTTATATGCCTTAATAATTAAGCCTTTAATATAAGTTTTTATTTTACACCTTTGACGCTCCTACTGCTGCAACCAAACATACTGCAATTCACCATAGTCTATTTTTATTTGTTTTAACGCAAATATAAGTTATTTACAAACAAAACCAAGAACAGCTACAAAAGCATCCGATCGAACCGTTATGTTTATGTTGTCAAATAAAACAAAGTGGCAACCAATTTGTTGCTTAGCAACAAACCAACATCGCTTGCGTTCTATGAAACATAGTGATAGAGCTTCTCTATAAGTTCACGCATTATTACTCCGAGCAATAAACCCATGTTGCAAAGACAAACAAGGTCAATAAAATAATGATAAACAATTTATTTATAAACACGTATTGTGTTTTTCATTTTTTTCCAAAAGAAGAAGACGCATCAGAAAAAAAATTACAACAAATTATTAAAAAATTCATAGCATCTGCACCGTATACCAAGCAAACATCGCAACCAGCTTAATCAGCTTTATTTCCTCGATTGAACGCGAACAGAAAGAGGGTGTCTAAAATAATATCTTTCATCTGCGTTGAATTTTATTTCGAAGGCTTGTAATCAGATAAAATAATATATGTAACGCAAAAACAAACTCAATACCTTATTGAGCAGAAAACTTTCTTTCGAATATCGTATAATTTTCACCAATTCGTTTTAATTTTTGGTGCTCATTTTTAAATTTGAAAAATAACGGACACAACTTATGGGATCACTTAATACTTAAATAAATAAAAAAGTACGAAAACTCTTTCAAGCGGCAAATTTTGGTTAAGGAAATGAGCTGATGAATTGTATTTTACTGAATCAAGTTAATGTTTATACGCAGGTACTGAATTTATGACCCGTTACTTTTGATACATTTCCTGACATTACCTCAATCAAAATTAATATTATTATTACGTTATTAGTATTATTATGTTTTCTCCTACCGGCCATTAATATTGTTTTATTCCAAAAGAAAAAAAGAAAATACGGAAATACCATATTGTGTTTTAGTACCCGTGTAGCCAATTTGGTCAATCGATTCCCATATATCATGCCACCTCAGTAATTACAAAGCCTTTATCAAATAATGAAGCGAATGAGCGATCGTTTGTCTCTACTTTTATCATTACTGGAGACAAGTTTTTGTGTTCGTAGTGCATTATTAAAGTCATTATTTTATGTTTAAAACATTGATTACCGATGTTGCTTTGAAATTTTTGTTTGTTACAAAACACAATGCTTACATTTAGATGTTTATCTAATAATCCAGCTCACAAAATTCCCTGTAAAAATAGAAATATATGTTTCATTAGTAAAATTTAACTTTTAATCATCATTATAACTCCAAGTCAAGCCAATGCTTTCAGTTTGTACAAATTTTAATAAACAAGTACTGAATTCAACCCCCTAGGGCAGCTTAACAGCTGTTAATGTTAACATATTACAATGGCTTATAGTGCATCTACATTGTTAATACATCAACCTGGTTCAAGAAGAAGTATAAGAACTAAAAAATATTTTGATGCATTGTCTAGTACGTTGGTAAAATAATTCAATCAGATTTATCTCACCCGCATCAATTAAGCTGGAAGAATTGAAGGAATACAGATGTTCAAATATGGACAGAATGGTGAAAGTTACACAGCTTACCCACCACATACCGCACACCGCATCTGAGGACATAAGTCTCCTTGGCGGTGCCCACATACACGGAAAATTTGCTCGTTGTCAGACGATAAAAGCTGCCCGAAGGAGTTCTCTGAAATCTGGTGGCCTTAGCATCTTTGTGCTGAAAGAAAGTAATCCAGAAGTACATAATATGTACTTCATTGGATTGAGAAGAGAGGGAAGTGAATTCTTTACTGACTGGGATTAAATTGATTGGACATGATAATTTCTCCGAAATGATTACAAAACTTTTAAAAAGCCTTGAAATTCTTTTTAGAAGCCACCAGATCTTTATATCTGACAGGACCTATAACAGGGCCACGGATAATAGCGAGAAGCTCCATTCGGTAATCATAGAGAAGGAAAAAGGGACAATACCACAGGATGTGTTCAGAAGATTGGTTAGGATATCCGCAGCAGCACGAATGGGAGTAAACAATATTAAAAACAAATAATTTTTGATTAAATTTACTATGACCTGATAAAAACTGCGTAGTCCAATGATCGGGGATAACCCAAGAAGATTCTAAGCGCTGACGGATTGAAGGAAAAAAAAGAAAGGTAACGCTCCCTGAAGAGGAAGATTCCCATCGCGATTGCCAAGCATTAAGAAGAGCATTTAAAGTCATTTTTTAAATATTTGATTGAGACATTCGTGTAAAACTTACACAATGTAAAAAGTGGCTCCTTAAACCAACCAATGACAGGTCATTATACCTGTAGATTATTATAATAAAAATACGTATATAGTTTTATTCCACTTATATTTATAATTTTTTACCAGTGACCCGGTTTCGTCGTGACCGACATTGTCAGACTAGTGGAAGACTAAACAAATTTCTATGTTATATACAGGGTTTGTCAATTATGATTTTATATTATTATGGAAAAAAAAGAGTTTAAATTAAAATAATTTGAGTATGGAGGTAATAACAATTGGATGAATTTAAGTTTTGTTTGAATGTTTATAATAACAAATGGTGTATATTATATAATTGTTATTACCTTATACTTAAATAAGTTTTATTTAAACTCTATTTTTTCCATAATGAAATATTTCACGCTGACCCTACCGGTAATCGAACTCAGGGCCTTAAACATGGTAGGCTAACTCAACTACACTTCCAGGATTTTAGTTCTATTTCACATGCAGAACTGTATTCTTAATCCACTTAGACAATGAAAATAAAACTATATTATCTTAACTGTGGAATTAAGACACCTCAAAAAAATGTAAATGTTTTATTTTCTAGTCAATAGTAAAGTTTTGGGCTAAATATTTTGATTTAAAATAGAGGGTCGATGTAAACATTATGATTTCAGATCAATGTGTCACAAACAAACTAGGCATTTGATGGGCACACTTTTATGGCAGATATTTTTCAAATCCCTCCCGCTGTTTCTGTTTGAATTTAAATTTTTTATTTTAACTATTGTTATTGCCGATAGATGGCGTTATATAACGTTTTCAAGTCTAAAAAGAGATTAAAAAAAAAACATTAATAATTTGTGTTTCTCCTTTTATTTCTGCTTTGAGTAAACATATATTTTTGCGATCAATATTTTGAGTCTTTGTTAATCATTCAGTGCTAAATTAAATTTTCTAGATATTTGATAAAAAAAGATTTGTTTATCTAAACATAGACAAAGAACCTTTTTGAGTTAAAGAATTGTAAAGACCTAACCTCTCATTGGCTAAAATTTTTATTTTTTTATTTCATAAACTGTATTATATTCACCCATAAGAATGTGGCAATGTCTTTATTGTGTCTCTTTTGATAGAATATGAAAGCACAATTCAAAATTGAAGGAAATTTTGAAATAATTGTTATAAATACCTTATTTTACGTACAAATACGGTAGTAAATATTAAAAAAAAACATTTTATTAAATATGTATTTTTTTAATAAAACGTACTTTATTTTCATATTCCCAGCCCTGTCACCAGAAGTTAAAATCTGCTTTTTATTGAATCTTCTAAGAGCAACTGTTTTTATGCCCCAATGTCCAGAATGTGTAGATTAGTGAATTCGTCACATGACTTGGAATTCTTTGGGATAGATCTTCCGGCTTTTTGTAGATCTTTACCACTAAAACAGTGTAGGATGGAGATGGATTGGCATAGTTTCGCTCGAAATCTTATATGACTTTCGTTTTTATAAATATTTTGTAAACCATTTCTGTATAGCCCTTGTTTGTCTTTGCTACAAAGTTTGATGTTTCGTTTTGTTCAGTTTCTTGTATTAATATTTCCTCACGTAACTGTTCTTATTGGCTAATGACGTAAACCTAATTAATTTTTATTAAAAAAAAATATTTGCGTTCTTATGATTTACCCAAATATTTAATTTTAAGGGCCAATTTCAACGAGTTGTAAATATCTCACTATTAGGAAATCGAAATAAAGTTGGAGTAGAGTGGGATTCGAACCACAGACTATTGGTTTGTGAGTCCGAGACACTAGCCACAGGACCACAACCCGATTACATAAATGAATGTCTTGGAACTTAAAAAGCATACTGCTATCCAAATAAAAACTCAAATTCAGCGTCATAAAAAAAAGACAATCTAAAAAAAATGAATTCATTACACCAACGTTTGATTTATTGAGTTGTTCTGGCAGATTATATATAAAAATGTTTCCAACCAGAATATTTCACAGATTTTACAGTTCTACCCCTCGTTTTACTCCCGTTCTACTGCCTTTTTCCCTATCCACGCTGTCTCCCTATGACATGACATTTGAAATGGAATGCAATTTGTGAAGACCAACGCCATTACATTTTTACATCGGACAGACTATTTTTTCGCGTAAAATAGGGTGACATTAAATATTCAAGTATATTTTGTATTTCTTCCATGAATAGATAGCACAGGACCGTGCTGTTAGGCTATTAAATTTATAAACAAGGCAGGTTAGTTGTGTATATCGGAATATGAAACAATCTCTGCTGACGATGTCTTAAGTAATTATTAGGGACATTTCAACCATTGCTCACCATAATCTCAAAATTATCAACCATACCGTTCAACAATCGATAAAAATGTGTAATCAAATACAAATCCCTTCTAGTCTCTAAACTGTTGAAGCCAAGCATACCCTGGAGCAATTTGGTCGAGTAGAGACAACCATAATACCCGCATTCTCTCATGTAGAGATATCTCAAAAACATATTTTATTTATCAGAAGAGAGTGTTTCAGTTCATGTGGCTCCCTAACCATCAAGCCACTCTTGAGTCTACTATGCACCAAAGAGCTGGAAAGAGTTCTCAGTACGCGTATTGTTTCGAAAACCCTGGCAGTACGCAAAACGAATCCTTGAGTTTTTTAGGCTCTAGTGAAGGAACACTTAAAACATTCAATCTCAGTTTGTTTTAACCTCCCTATTTAGATATATCTACATAGAGAAGACAAGAATCGTCAGAAGTTGTCACTTTTAAGGAAAGTCTTCAGTCATCCACAAATAACTGAAAACGTGAGTTCAAAATTAAATTTTTAATATTATTAATGAAAACAGAGAACAACAATGGACCAAGATTACAGCTTTGCGGTACACCCGAGAAAGTAGTTAAATACTGTGACTCAAATAGACCGTAGGAGACGTATTGATATTTAAGATATTAAAAGAAGGGTGAGTGCTGGGAACAGGATGTATGGTGCACTGCACCTTGGCAAATTGTCGCAGGAGGCAAAACTAGCAGTTCACTATGGAGTTCTAGTGCCAACCCGATGTATGGAATTTGAAAAAAAAAAATGAAAGTATGTTAAATGCTGTCGAAATGCGATCTTCAGGTGGATGTGTGGTAAAACGATGTTTGAAATGTTCCTAAATGTCGAGATCCGTAAACTATGTAACGCTGAGAGAAGCATTATCGACAGAATTTAGAACAAATTGCTGCGTTGGTTTGGACATGTAGAACAAATGACAGCAAAAAAATGGCTAAAAGAATCTACAGTGCAAATGTTGATTGATTTGAAATACGAGGAAGATCGCGAAATATAAATATATTTTTTTTTTCATTTATTTATTTTTAAAACCAACAGTCATAGTAATAAACATAACATAAAGAATAACAACAAATAACAAGATCAATTATAGGTTTCATACAGGAATAAATATATAAAAAATGTAAAAATATAATAATGGCACGATCAAGTCCATCAAATACTTGAAGATGGAGATGACAAGAGTAGAAATGATATGAAATGAATGAGAAGATCTAAAAATTCAAAAGAAGTGAGGTCTGTATGCAAAGACAAAGTGATTGGACATTTTATTCTTTCTGCTTACCTCTACAGGGAAATGGCCTGATGGTTTGTTTGTTTGTTTGTTTGTTCTTTATATGCCATTTATATCACTAAGCGTGAATTGATGACGACGATTTTGCTCAAGCTTTTTATAAAGAAAAAGCATTGTTTTAGTGCGCATATAATGTAAAAAAATCTGACACATGTTTTGTTACTCTTACAAGCTGAATCATTTTTCATGATTTGCGAAACAAAGACTCTGCAAATGACTAAGCTTCCTGAATTTCAGTCAGCGCCGAAGTTGACATATTTCAGGGCGTCGGCGTCGCTTCAAAAGGGCGCCGTTTGTCACGAGGCTGTTTTCATTTAACCTCATGCCCCAAACATTCAACCATCGATCTATCTGATGAAACCATTTTCCGGTTCTCGCCACCTCTAATAGTACCGGATATGGGGTGCATTATCGAAAAATCAAATAAGGAAATAAAATCGCAGCTGCGTAGAAGTTTTAAACCATTCTAAAATTTATTTTCAGTTTTTTTGTATGTGAAATATAATTTACTTGTAAAAAACTAGGTATTATTAGCACTTCGTTTTCATTTTTTTTAATAACTGAAATGCTTTTTAGCAAAATTATGCCGTAACACTTAAATAAAATCATTTTAAATTGACGGGGTATAAATGATTACATTATTTTAAACTTAACTTAAGTATTGAAAGATAAGTATAACATGAGATATTCTATTAAAAGTAATTACTTTTAATAGAATATCTTTTTTTTAAATATTTTTTTAAAAATTTAAACGATTTCCTTAGTAAATTCTTAGGCCTTAATAAAAATGACCTATATTGAGAAAAAAGAAAACACAAGCAATTTAAATAAATATATATTACGATATTTTTGTAAGCAATGTGTTTTTAGACATTTAAATCTTTGGAATCGTGTTCATGAATGAGTTGTTTTTTGTTTTTATTTCTTATTTTAACAGGCAATATTTTAAACATAATCTGTACAATTTAAAGCTTTGTATTTAAAATCATAGACAAAAACACCATTCGATGTCTCGACATCTAATTTTTTTATCTGCTGACATTAATTATTATTGATTATAGGGTAATAATATTTAAAAACTAAATATCACTTTTCTACAAAACGTATTATTGCGTTTTTAATATTCCTGTTATTATAAAAAAGTTATTTTTTTTAAATTTTATAACTGAGTATTGACTAAACCAAAAATTATCATACAAATAGTGAACATTTGATGAAAGGATTGGTTATTAAAGACATTGTTCCAGAGATAGAAATAAGAAAATGAGACAAATGAAAATCATCTCACGTATGTGCAATACCACTGAAGCTATCTCCGACCCTCTCGGTACATCGTAAAACGGTTGAAATGCGAAATAGATCCAAGCCGCTGGTCATTTATTTATATATCGGGTTAAGCTAGGGACCGTATAGGGGAGGTTTGGTGCGAGAAACTTCGGATGTATACTTATAGATGCCCCTTGCAAAATGCAATTTTTACGCCTATCAATATTACAAAGGGGCGCCCCTTCCGGCCTGTGACTGGGAACCGAAGCGACTATTCTTCAAGAGATGGGATCCTTAATCCACGACTGTGGGTGAGAATAGACAAATCGGATGAAAGAAACACTTTCTGCTTTGATGGACAAACAGCTTTTATCCCGAAAAAATAATCGAGAAACGGGAAAAACAAAATCGTTTCATGCTACATTCATTTTACATTTATACTTGATCCTTGTATGTTAGTATTTAATGTATTAACGCGCTCGGGACTTTTAAATAATGGTTTACACATGTAATATATAATCATGTATAAATACAAATAACTATACAACATTAAAAGTTGATAAAATAGAAGAATGAAAATTCTACTAAATATTGCATTCGCAATAATGAATTGATTCTTTTCCAAGACAAAGGACTACAAGGATGAGTTATAAAATAAGACATCACTGTATTTATTTGAAAGTTGTCAAATTTGAGTAATTGATGCATTTATTAATTGTTAACAAATATTTTAAATGGACAGAACACGTATAATATAAAACACAAAAAAATATAAAACTTTCTCATATCTTTAAGTCAATACGTAACATCTTATCCCTAATTAAACTCAAGCACTTATATTTTATTTTATGTAACTCAATTTTAATTTATGGCATAAAAGGATGGGGAGGCACAAAGAAATCGATATTAAAACCTCTCGAATCTGCTCAAAAATCAACTATTTAAATTTAAATTTATTTCAACAGAGAGGGAAAACGTTTTTGAGAAGGGAATATGGAAATCTAGGCATTTACAGGGCTTATGACCTGTTATTTGTTGACTTTTGTGAAATAAAGAAGCTGAAACCTTTATGATGTTGGTGAGATTCATCCGGCTGAACCAAATCACCTACTAGGCAACGCCTGAAATCAATTTTCCAATTTTTATACTTCTTCTTTTACCAGGTAGTAATTCAACAATGTTTGAGTATGTCCAAATGCTTGCAGACTGGCTGGATTTTCTTCCTAGGGAGTTGTTCATATTTAAATTTAGATGCAAACAAACTCAAACATTGTTGAACTATTTAAATAATTCTTAAAAAGTTCTTCAGGTACCCCAGCGTCAAATTATTTAAGGAATTTGAGATCTTAGATATAAGACAATTATATATTTTTAGAATAATAATGTTTGTGCAAGTAAATTAATTTATCAAATCCTAAAAGAAACACTCCCACACTACCAAAAGTCAAACTAGAGGATAGGTCATGGGGTCTACCACAAACTCTGAATTCGGGCAAATAAATTTCAGGTTTCTGGGCCCCAAAATGTTTAATATGTTACCCAAAGATTGCAAACCATGACCCGGATTCAATTTAACAAATTTGTAAAACATTGGTTACTGGATATTTAGGTCGAGAAAAATCGGAAAATTTACTCGAAATAAATTAATATTGTACAACTGTATATTAATTAGTGGGTAGTAATGTAATTAATTATTTTTGCATAAAAATGTCTGCCATAAAACAGGTTGTATCTACTTAGGCAGACTGGACATGATCCAGAGAAATCTATTACCCTAAGTGTTTTATGTAGTAGATAAAGTTATTGTTATTTTTGTTAATTAACTATGATTTTGATTATTATTATTGATATTGTACATCTGCAAATCAAACAGTTATTCTACTTGGTTTAGATGGAATTTGAAATTGAATTGAATAAAACTTAAGACTTCAGAGAAATATATTTCTTTATTAATAAATTAAAGATATTTTAAATTTTTCATGGCATGCTTTCCTTTAAAATACCTTTTCAATTGAAAATAGAGTTGTTGCAACAGAGAGGGAAAACATTTTTGAAATATGGGAGTCTAGGCATTAACAGGGCTTATGACTTGTCATTGGCTGGTTTAAGTGGCCACTTTACACACTGTGTAAATTTCACCATTCTGCCTATGTTTGAACGTCCACATTTCCTCAACTCTTCCATTTGTTGACTTTTGTAAAGTAAAAGAGCTGAAACCAAAAAAATCAACATATGGAAGAGTTGAGGAAATGTGGATGTTCAAACATAGACAGAATTGTGAATGTTACACAGTGTGTAAAGTGGCTACTTAAACCAGTAAATGACAATGCAAATGCCTAGACTCCCATGTTCCCTTCTCAAAAATGTTTTCTCTCTCTGTTGCAACAAATTTAAATATGAACAACTCCCTAAGGAGAAAATCCATCCAGTCTGCAAGCATTTGGGCATACTCAAAACATTGTTGAAAATTTACTAAATAGTATTTAATAGATTATTTTTAAGATTAATGAAAAATCGGGTTCGATATTGATGAGCCAACTAAACAGTTTTATTTCCATTTTTCAAATTAAATCGATCTTTTGGCATATTTTTTTTTTATAAAAAACATTCATTAATAAACTTACAGTTTGCATTTAAAATATTTAAAAAAATTGCAAACGAATTGTGTAATTGTAACACAGCTTATGAGCAAAAAGTACAATACAGGCAAATAAACTTTCAACAAATTTTTGTTATATGACTACTTGTTTATGAAAAATTTCATATGTTTATAACACTAATTTCTCAAATCCATTTATTTTCAGCTTCTGGGGCTATTTGGTAGAATAAAGAAGCCTTAAATTGTTATGAAATGGATTTGGTCTGGCATCTCCATTCACAGTCGCTCAAGCAGTTTACAATAAATTCCAAAGGCTCGAGTGTTGATACATAATAGACGAGCTCACCCGTGTGTTCTCCCCGGATCGCATAAAGACGTACAAGTGTCAAGGGTGTTGAACCGTGACGGGCTCTCGCAGTTTTCCATAAAAGGTTCCCCCATATAATGACCAAAGTATTCTGCCTCCTGTACTGGTATGGGACCCTGATAAGTGTGTACGACCCTATCGAAATTGATGGCACGGAATGGGTTGGAAAAGATGACGACTTTCATTCGAAGGATTGTTTTCTAGTCACCTGTTTCCACATAAAAATAAATAAAAATCCTTCGTCAAAGACTATTATGAAACTATTTCAAATAAACACCAAAACACGTTTTCCGTGGATTTTAAACATGCAACATTGTTTTTTTAAATAATTATGAGAGATTTTTTGGTAAGTATATTAATGTAATTGATTACAGTAAATACAATCTTTAGTTCAACTCTCGAATTGGATGAACGAAAACTGACAAAACCAAATATTATACATATTGGTTCTATTTTAAAAACACAATTAAAAGATAAAAGCGTATCTACCTCATAAATAAATTTGTTTAGTTACATTCTAAAAAATGTTATCATGTCTCGTGTATAAAATTGTCAAACTATTCACAATGTCCCAAGTTTTACATTTCTCATCAGTTTTATAATCGGCCTTAAGTTATTTATTATCGGCCTGAATTGAATAGTTCTGTTAGTTAAAGTAAAACTAACACATTGTTTTAATATGACAAATGGCTGTTTTATTTATTTTCAAAAGTATCTTTCACTGTTGTTACATCATAAGAACTCTTCCGAAATAAGATGTATATTCAAAAACCCCCCTAAGCACCAGGATACCAAAAGAAGTAAGAAGCACACAATATCTTCGCATCCCGGACAGATTGTTAGCGTGAGAGGGTCCCGATATTATTCCCCTTTGCTCGTTATGCGCTCCTGGTATCGCAGTAGAGCGTCCCTTAGAGGGAGAGCTGTCCGGCGGGCCTCGTTATTTACTACCGAACAGAAAATGTCGACTTTCGTCAGTAAAAATATCAACTTAATGTTTTATTTGATTTTCATATTTTATAGAATTTTCAGAATTCGAATCGTTCGTTATAGTTTTCAAATAACATGTTAGGAAAAATGTATTGTTCCTTGATCGCTTAAAAGGTTAAAAAAACACAAAAATGGAATCGCATTTTTGGTCTAAAGCGCTATATTTTAATGTCATTTTTCCATGATATTTTTTTAGGAAACTTTTGTTACTGGTAAAATATATTTGTCAATCTCGTGGTGAAGAGGTATGAATGATTTTTATCATTATTGACTACCCAGATTTGTTTACCGGCAATGTCGATTTTATAAAACAAATAATTTTGGTACCAATGCTGGATTTTGTATACCAGACATGTTCTATCAATTATTGTTTTATGGGTGTAAATAAATGGATAATATTTACGATTCGAATCTGTTATTTAATTTTATTAATAAATAAATAACCCGACGTTTTTATCGTGAAATAGTGACCGACATTGATTATTGGTTCACCAGTGTTCCAAAACTAACCGCGAAAATTTATGGTCAATTTTCCACACCGATTAATCTCACGTCGGCGTCCCGGCGCCATGTCACCCGTTAGGCTGTATCGGCGTCCCAACGCTTGTTTGCTGGGCACGTGACGTAATTGATTGAGTTTGCTCAGTGGCTAGTGGTACACGCCTCTGGCCATGTACTTTACTTGACCGAGTTCAAATACTGACCACGTTTGATCTTTGCTGCAGAGAAGCGCATTAGGTCACCGGTAATGATATAATTACTGCTCACGCTTTTTAAAATATTAATTTGATTAAATTTATTCAACTTATCCGTTTTAATTTTTTTTCCTAATTTTTAAGGGTTAAGTTTATTATGTGACTCATAAGTATTGTTATTGTGAGTAATTTACACAGTTTCTCAAATTTATACAAATTAAAAAGCAAATTCATCGTGTACGGCCTCCGTGGTGTAGTGGTCAAGACGCTTGACTTACACACAGAAGGATTTGGGTTCGATTCCTGGTGAAAATACAAAAATTACATCCGATTATTCTCAAGCCTCAATGTTTAAGGATAAAATTTACGACTTTTATTAGGCCACCTGGTCTGTTGTGTAAAAAAAAACATGGTAAAAATTGAGGCAAGAAGAACTTATGTGTGCTATTAAAGTAATGTCATTAGTATTTTATTTCGAATGTCATGTGACAATATTTTTTAAATCTCAATTTAAAAATAAAATAACACCTTAAACTCTGAAATAATTGCATCAACAAAAAAATCTAAGTGCTCAGTGCGTGTTGGGAGAATTTTAAAATACCTGCGTAATGTATTAAATGAAAAGGGAACCATTTGTTTTGTCACCCTTAAATGCATTAAAACCCCGATAACACTTTTCTTTTCATTAAAAGTAAAATAAACGATAATGTGCACTCTTTCTTTTCCAGCTCGTGTTGAAAGAATTGTTTTGTTTTCTGGAGTATTTCCGGTTGTGATAAAAAGTTAAAGTTTTTATTATTCTTATCCAGTTGGAAAATAATGAAAAGCTGTTAACAGCGCACTACAATGAAAGGATATGAAAAGTCAGGGGTTAAAATAAGAGATGTTTGAAAATTCTTTGATCCTTTTGTAATGCTAAAAGATCAAATGGAAATGTTTGTACTTATAAAATAATGTTAAAATAAAAAATCTCAATCAATCAAATAAGGAAACCGAAAAAAATGATATTATATATATTTAATGCATTAATTTTGTGGTCAAATATTTTATTAAATGTTATGAAATATTTGTACATTATCACATATCAACTTTTCTATGTCTACCGGTTTTCAGACGTACGTGCGTTAATTGGTGCCCTGACAAAGAGACGGATACGTCTCGTAACCGGTAGACAAAGCAAAGTCGGTAAGTAATTATTTACAAATATTTAAAAACATACATTTAATGTAATGTTATGTTTAATTTTTGATTGACCAATGGGAATAAAATGAACGGTGTCATTTATTTGGCCACACTAATTTTGAAATCTACTCCAGTAAAATATCTAACGTAAATGAATTTATATAGACACAGAAAATACTAAACTTTATCATTTAAAAAAATCATGCGGAGAAAAATAAAAGATAAGGTGTACAGTGTTTTAAAACTGCAGGTTTTAATGATTTTTATATTTTGCAAATAATTATCTGCATGTATGTCAAAGTAATTTTATTTGTTAAAAAAATACGTTGTAAAGTGCACCTGACGTGGATTACCCTAGCAAGAACTCAAACTTTTTTACCATGTATATCATAGAAAACAAATTAAATTTTATTTACTAAATTTTTTTAAAATCGGATATTAATTATATAAACATTAAACATAAAATTATATTTTACGTATATTTATTTGAGATAATAAATTATTTAGATGGACGATATTTTATGATTGCGTTATCACCATTGGTGTTTAAATCTTCAATACAAAAGTTTGTAGTCAATGGTACGTGATGATTTAGAAGGTTTATCATCTCTGATGAAATAGGATATTTGGCAAAGTAGGGTTAGTTTGCAAAGTGACAGGAAGTGTGGTAACGTGATCGCATCGCAAAACCCCCGTTCGAATTTCAACCGTCTCATTTTACGTTCGTCGGTTGACTTAGTCCAAAAATTACGAATATAATGTCACCCGTAAATCGGGGTTTTTCAACATACTAAATATTAACTACACCATCTTTCAGATAAGCTTCGCTTTACGACCAAATTTCGTGACGTCAATTTTCGGTCGGCCGTCGACAAGTCGTGATTTATAAGAGAGTGAAATTTTATTATAAAATAATGTAGATTTGCTGACGATATCGTGTAATTTTAAATATTCTTTTTGAGTCAGTAGCTTGTAAAGTATTTTTTTATGCTTATTTAAGTTTTTTTAATTGTATTATATTGTTTTTCTCAGTAATCAACACGAGATTTGTAAAAACATAAAACCTAAGCACAATTTGTAAAATAAAATAAAACAATTATTGACGTCCTATTATTATTGTTAAAATTAAACCCTTATCTGAATCTAACAATGTAGTTTTTTTAAACCAAAAATCAGGTTTTTTTTTCTTTATAAGGGCATTTTTGAACGAATTTGAAGATTACGTGAACTAAAGGTCCTTATGTAGAGTTATACAAGCCTAAATAATAATTTAACGCATCGAGCTTGGCGTGTATATTGATTATTACTATGGAATAAAAACAATGGTTAAATGAAAGGCAAGGTGGTAACATAATTTTAAATCGGGTTGTGGTTTTGTGGTCAGTGTCTAGTACTCACGGCTTAAAGGTCCGTGGTTCGAATTCTACTCTACCCCTACTTGATTCCCATTTTCTAATAGTGAGTTGTTTACAACTTGTTAAAAATAGCCCTCAAATATTAAATATTTGGATAAATCATAAGAAGGCAAATGTTGATTTTTTATACAAAAAAAAAAAAAAATAATAATGAAAGGAAATTTAGGTATAATTTCAATGAAGTTATTAATGTTAATTAAAAATTCATACAGCTGTTTTATTTTTACAATCAATATTTATTTTTCGTTGACTTAAAGTAACTTTACCCTTTCACGAATTTATGTTTATGGGGATGAAGCAGTGCAACAAGCTTTGTTTGAGATAACATTGCACTGCACGTAGGCGTAATGTATTTGGTCGTGTTTGGGCTGTAATTTCATACATCGGGCAGAGCCGGGGAGGGAGAGTATCTAACCACGCGAGCCGTCTAGCCGTTACCAGACGCTCTACCAGGAGCGCAGCAAACAAAGGAGGAGCACGGAACATTAACTTGGTGAAATACCACCGAGGGATGTAGTAGGTGAGATATGCGCCTCGGCTTACCCCTCGGCGCGCCTTGAAGCCCTGGTACCCTTGCCGCAAAGGGATTTGTTATTTTAGCTTTAAAGTCACAATAGCTACTCAGATAAGCAAGTCATCTTGCACAAAGGAAAATAGTAAGATCATTTTAAAATAACCGTTTACATAATTTATTCTTAGGAGAAACATTACATTAATTAGTAAATCATGCATGTGATTAAAGCACATCAGAATAAATTTGAAGATTGGAAATTAAGTTGAAATCGTCCATTAACGATAAAAAGATTAATGAATTTCAATTTTTTTCATTTTGTTTAGAATTTTTTGTTTACATTTGTTACATTTCTTATTACATAATATATCACTTTATTTATGAAAACAAAAAAATCACATAACGGCATGACCTGTGCGTAGGTAAACTTAAAGGTGTGTGAAAAAATTAAGAAATCATACGATTTTGCCATTTTAAAACGACTGTATTTTTTTTAAAATCGCGCAATAATAAAAAGATATAAAAAACCTGATAAAGACAATTATTTTGAGTATTTTTATTTTAAAATATACTTAAATTTTTTATGTAAGTAAAATATATATTTTTTCGACCGGCAGATTACGCCATTTCAAATTTTGACTAAACTTCGGGGCAACGATTTTCATATGAAAACTAAGTATTGAACTGAAATTGATTTTAATGATTTAAAGAAAAAAAAATGAGAAACTCGAATGCTTCCTAAAGCCACATTGTAATGGAGTCAGTAGATTACAGCCACTTAAGAATTTGGAATGTCGGCCTCGTGGTGCACATTTGCCTACCAAGCAAGAGGTCTCGGGTTCGATTCCCCACTTAGTTGATATGAAGTATTATTTAAAATAGTGTTTTTACACTAGAATATTTCACTAGTACCTGAAGCGTAAGACTGATCACCTTACCTTCATGTAACAAAAATGATCAAGATACGCTGCGATTGGTGTACCAATGCAGTGGCCTTTTGCACCATTAGGTGCGAAAAGGGAATGATGATGAAGAATTCGAAAAGCCTGTCTTTAAGTATTCGTTCAAATTTTTTTGAGAAAACGGAAAGAATGAATATGGGTCTGTAGTTTTGTACATTTCTCTTGCATCCATCTTTGCAAAGTGGTATAATTTTGACCAATTTAAGTTTTTTAGGAAACATACTTTGTACCATGGCTAGGTTTATGAGATCCACTTAAGGTTCAGCAAATTCATATTTACAATTATTTAACCGTTTTTGGCATTTCACCGTCCTTTCCTGTAGCTAAAATATGCAATACACAAATGATTACGCTGACTTTTGAACTCGACGTACCTTATCCTCAATAATTATTCTGCTATCGTCAATATTCTACAAAATTTGAGAATTTATTTACTTATTATTATTCCTACATAGAAAAGATAATAAATTTGATGTATCCAACATAAGTCTGTAGATATCCATTAGACATTATACCGTGGGGAGAAGCAAAAAATTGAAGTGGAAATGTCTCGCGTAATTTAACTGGCATAGCATTAAAATTTCCGGACAGCGATTTTTATGTTGTTCCCTCAGCATATTACTGTTCACTGGCAAAACAAATTGTATTTTCAATGTCTGCTCTAAATGTAACACATGTTTACTTTTTTTTTTAAATTACAAAAAATACAATTAATGTTTACAAAAATTATCGTGGGGTGGTTCAAAACATTCCTGTCTGTTTTTCTTCAATCCAATATGTTTCTTTTTCTTTGTTGAATACGATCAAGCGAAATTGTAGGATGACAAAAAGTTTTCGAAAATAATCAGGAAATTCAAATGGTCTTTGCGACATGTCACAGAATATAGATAAAGCTACATTTTGGGTATTGAAGAACTTTTCCGCGAAAAACGTAAACAACACGAAAAATCTCCGAAAAATATTTATGGTGAATCTGTCAGAAAGTTTTTATTATTTTTTCCCACTCATATCATATTTTATCGCAACTTTTAGAAAAATTTGAAAGTAGATTGTAATATTTTTCGTGTAAACTAGAAAGTTAAAATAAGAACCCTTGTAAAACTGGATGATTAAGTTTTTTTTATTTATATTGCAAATACTGCCGTATTTTTACATTAAATTTAATAGAAATTTGTAACATTTTATTAAATGCATACCTTAATTTTGTCAAAAACCTAATATACGTTGCTGATATTTTACACATAAAGTTATGCTTATATAAATCAACTCTATTTAATCATTTCGAAGATGGTGAACGGAAATTTACATTTTTTACAATATAGTGCTTTCTATGTTTACTTTTGTAAGGGTACTATTGTGTACCATATTAACGGGCATACTTATTTTTTAAATAACTTTAACTGTTATTATTATTATTCCTATTTTCTTTTATAAGAGAAAAGAATTTAAGTGTATTTAATAAACTTATATTTTCTACCTCTTAAAGAAAAAAATTCATATAAATACTTTTCCTTTTAAAATTTTGTCTGCACACATTGTTGAATTTTTTTTTTATATCTAAATATGTTCTTTATACAAAACTGCTATGTTATAATATATTCTATTTATGTAACATAAAACTATTTAATTTTTAAGTTTTTCACATTATATTCAAGTGTTTATATTACTTTTATTATGAATCTTTTTAAGGTAAAAGGCACTGCGTGCCGTGTATATTAATAAATAAATAAATATATCAAAAAATGAATATCTTAATTTTGTTATTCCATACTTATTCAAAGCATTAAAATTGTTTCCAGAGGTACTAAATAAAGTAAAGAGTGAAAATATAAGACACCCAATAAATTGTGAGAGCCACAGCGAAAGATAATAAATACTTTAAAATTACAGCGAGCAAAAAATACGCTTTTCTATTTGTACAGTCGATAACAATCGACACATGCACCAAACGCGGAAGTGTTGTTGATACTAAAGTTGAGTTTGATGAGTAAAATATGCTCACAGAGTGACAGTGCCCGCAAGCGCTAGGCTTTGGAATAATTAAATTTAGGAAATCTCTCCCACTAGGGTGTCTATCCACATTTTACCCTAATTATGTATATTTCAACTATAACAGTAAGATAATTTAAATTTATTTTTTGTTTCACGTCGTGCTACTTGCATTTTTATAATATATATGCATTTGGTTCAAACGTCATTTCATTAGCCGCTAGATATTATAATACTAGTACCATATTAGAATCACGTGTATATTCGCAGTATCAGGCAAGTATCGGTGTAACAGGGTAACAGACGGATCGAGGGGGTAACACCCTCGGTGTACATTTCACGCTTAAGTGAGTGGCAGGTAGGGGTTTTTCCGGGTAACCATATTTTATAATGTTCAATTTAAAATTAAAATGTATCAATATACCTTTTCTTCATTTTAAGTACATAAACGTTAAATAATAAAAAATAAATTTAATGATTATGATAAAATTATAAATAAACTTATCAATAAAACTTCTTGGTTTACTTTTACTTTTTATTATTTTGACCAACGAGCGGTTTCGCCTAAGTAGGCATCTTCAAGACTGGTGAATTGTTTACAACATTTACATTTTTTATACTATTCTTAACATATTTTGGATATAAGATGAAATAAGTATTTTAACAGGGGACAGAAACATAAATATTTACAACTAGTTTGCTAAACAGTTCATTTTGGGAGTTTTTGGACCGAAATTGGGATTAAGTTTTTATTATTCAAAATGTGGGAAAGGAACACATGGCAAAATACAACAGAGTGGGAGTTTAGTTATAATTTTATCATAATCATTAACTATGGAGTTTTATCAAGAAATATCAACAAAAAACATCAATATTAAAAATAATCCTTACCAAAAAATACATATCTACATGATCTCAGCGTTTTTGATGTATCTCATTTACGAGTAGGTACTTTTATTGCAAATATCTTATTTTGCCTATCGGAATAAAAAAATTTCCAAGATATAAAAATATTGGCCATAATACTCGTACGTATTTACAGAGTACATATTTGCAACTTTTCAATTAAAACTAAAAGCAATTATTTAAATTTGGTGCAGGGAAACGGTTTTATTTAACACTTACCATTCGTCTAATAGACTACTGGCAATCCGTGATTTTGCTATTTCTATAAGTTCCCTCCATCTACCTCCCTGCCCACATCTAGTACCTTTGTAAATAGTGGACTAGTTACCCGCACGCAATCATTGCGGACGTACAGTAAATGATCGGGATATATCGCGTAATCGTCGTTTGACAAACGAAAAGTTTTTTTAATTTTTAAAGGTTGGTAGTTCTGTGACTTTTTTTCCCTAATATAAATAAAGATTTTGTTTTTACATAATAAAAGAATGCCAAAAAATCAGTAGTCAACTAACTAGTAGAACTACAGAGTAAACGAAACATTTACAGCTATTTCCCCGCCGAAAACGTCGCATGACAAAATACTTCTGTAAGGGCTGCAAAAGACACATTTGCGGCAAACACATTTTTATATTCTTCAGGAACTATACCATGTAGGTTAATTCCAAAAATATTTTGACTATTTGATGGCCTGAAAATTAAGACTGCCATGTAAGTAAAATTAATATTTATGTAACACATGTACATTCTCCATTATTGTATCCATTAAAATACAAAAAATGAAACAAATCGATAAGAATTAACTGCCGGGAATTTTTGCTTTCAGAGAATCACTTAATTGCCCCCGGGCCCAGAGACAGCTGTCGATGGAACTGCCAACCAGCGGCCCCTAATATAGATTTGATTTAATTTGTATACATCTAATTCAACTACATTTTCATTATAAAACTTCATAAAATCATAAGTTTTACACCAGTTTTTACTATATACATTCAAACAAAACTTATATTATTGTAAATGTTATTACATTATACTTAAATGATTTTAATTTAAATTCTTTTATTTCCATAATTATATAAAATCATGATTTACAACCCCTGTTTGCACTTATATATGACAAAGAAATTTGTTTAGTCTCTCACCAGTCTGACGATGTCGGTCACGACGAAACCCGGTCACTGATATTTTTTTTATATTTTTTTTCAAATAAAAGTGGAATAAAACTGCAATGCAGTTCCACCAAGAAATGTCAGTAGAAAAACTCAATATAATAATATTTATGTTCTGTTTCGTTGTCCGACAGGCAAAAGGTTAGTTTCACCGTTATTCAAATATAAGGTTAGTGAGCTGGAGTTAAAAATGTCACGATTGCTTTTTAAGACTTTTGAAGTTTTTTTTAGTGTAAGCAAACATGTCTGTCGTATTAAATTTCGCAGAATAACAGTGGCGCATCTAAAATACCACATAAATAAATACAAGTATTTAATCAATTACCGACTTTTTATGTCTACCGCTTTCGAAACATACCCGTCTCTTTGTCAGGACACTGACAACACCAAAATGCAAATACTAAAATACTCGTTTACTTTTGCCATCTCCGTAGTAAAAATATTATTTATGAAAAAAAACATAAATTATATGGATAGTTGTAGAACGGATGCCAACACCACCGCGTCCCTAAATGTACTAAAATGTGTTTAGTAATACTTAGTGGTATGTTGGTTGACATAAAAAGTCGGTTAGTGTTTGTATACAAATATGAGTTAAAATCGTTGACGGAAAAGTTAATAATTTAAACATAAATGAAAATATATCTCATTTCCATAAAAAAAAATAGTTTAACACACACCTAAGCTATCAGTAAACTAATATTAAATCGGTGCGAAGGGTTTTACGGTCACTGTTATCAAAATATTTCTTTTTTGGGTGATACCGTGTTTGTTTGATTTGTTCCGACGATTCGGCTACCATTGCAGGAGCCATCTTCAGGGTAAATTGTCAGATACGGGAGCCATCTGACAGTTTACCCTGAATATGGCTCCTGCAATAGTAGCCAACACGTCAAAACAAATTCAACACACACGGTATCACCCAAAAAAGAAACATTTTAAACTGACAATAATTTGCAAATATATTACGTTCACTATTTGAAAGACACAACTTACTTAAAATTTACTCATATCTGCCATCTTGTATTAAATGCTTTCAGAAATAACGTTCGCATAAATATTATTGACTCACTTTCATTCAGAAATTTTAATTAAAAATAGTTTTTTTCTTTTAAAGCCATACAAAAACCGTTATTTTTAAAAAAAATAGGAAATTTAGAAACATTTTTGTATACCTACCCACCTCACTCAAAAACGCCAATTTTGAACTTATGTCATTATTGTTCCTCAGGTACGGTAAAACTCGTAATTATAGATCAATGTACAGTAATTTAATTCTTCTAGTACCACTTTTTTATCTAATTGTTCTCACACAACTACGAGTACAAGATCTTTCTATTCTTTGATTGTCCCGTATCTTATTTTATTGCCCACACGGGTCAACATATTCATTGAAGAAAGTTTGTGTTTTCCCTACTCACCACTGACAAGCCGCAACAGTACTGGCCAGAATAAATTTGGAGAGATTTTCTGCACTCCTGTTCTCTTGAATCCTGAACTCTTTTCCTGATATCTGAAAAATAGGATTTTAATCTATGCAATAGTAAATTTGACTATATACTGTAAGTTGTTTTTATCCGCATCTTCCATCTCCGCATATTGCAAATTTTCTTTCTCGCAAATGAGCTAATACAATAGTTCTATCGAAAAATCCCGATAACGACCAACCTACCACTGGCGTAAAAATCAAACAGTTCATTAATGCCAATGACTTAGCCATGACTATTCAAAAAGACACATATCAGAAGGTCGAGAAAAATCTGTATGAGTCTCTGCATACTTGGAGACTGCCTAAGGGAAAATAACTTGAAACCAAATCCAAGAAAAACAAAACTTTCTGCATTTCACCTGATGAATAGAGAGGCTACCAGAGAGTTTAACCTAGAATGGATGGAAGAAAATTAGAACACAAAAAACTACTGAAATACCTTGCACTCATCCTTAATAGAACGCTTACGTGTAAAGAGCACTACATGTTAAGTAAGCAAAAGGTAAGTGAGAGAAACAATATAATACGTAAACTCACCGGGATCACATGAAATGCAACGCCATCAGTATTTGAACTTCGGCGCATGGCTTGTGAATATCAGCAGTGGAGTTTGCGTGTCCAGTGTGGCAAAAATTTGGCCACTTCAAATAGGTAGACATGGCAGTCAATAAAATGGCACGAATAGTGGCAAGATATTTCGAACAAACACCAACTGATAAACAAAACTAATCATCGGAAATACTCCACCACACATTTGAAGAAAGACCGTTGCAGAAATAAAAAGGTGCAAACAAACCTACACTCCTAGAGATCCCTTACATCACTACTATTCAACGGTCTTGTATCTGAGATCTGGAAACAGTTTCATGAAAGCCACTTTTCCTGTTAAATAGACGGAGACAAGAACTGTGGCTAGAGGACCTTGGAGCGAAAACGAGGGTGTATCTATAGAAGGGTATTAAAGGAGGCAAACATGTCAAAAAAATACCTCTCGGGTGATGATATATTGTGCGACTGCGCTGAAACCTAGGACGACAGCTACCTAATGACATGCCTAGTTATAGGAAAAGGCTGCACTCCTGACGATTTTATTATCGCTTATGACAAAACGATATCTGTCGCTGCATATTGGAGTAGCGGAATATGATTCAGGCGGACACGTTAAGTAAGTTTGTATACCGCTAAATTTATTAATTGCCACTTTGATGATGATTATCTTTTATATTTTTACTTCATAAACATCAACAGATGAAAAAAATTAAGAAATATACATGTTTAAATAAAGGCAAAATGGTTAATGTAACACAGTGTGTAAAATGGCCACTTGAACCAGCCAACGACACGTCATACGCTCTGTAGATGCATAGACTTCTATATTTCCTTCTTTAAAATATTATTTATCTCTTTTTCTTATTCTAAACCATATCTGTTCCTGATTGGGGCATGTGGACATCACTAATTGCCTTCATGAGACCCTATTGCCAGCCAGCATTTTTGTCTCCTCCCACGTCAATCCAACGCCCCTTAGACCCACCGAATAAATTCGAAAGGTCGTCAACGACGACCTTCTAGGACGGCGTGGGCCCGCAGGTTTAAAGAAGAGGCAAATTGTGTTTAGGTTCTTTTGAGGCATGCTCAGTACGTGTCCAAAGCTCTCCATCTCTGAAGCATAAAAATATCTTGAAATCTTATGATTGATGGTAAAAAAAATGCTGGTTTTTTATTTATTCAAATATTCTATGTTCCCTTTGCGACCCTCTCACGTAGACCCGCGTCTGTTAAAACTCTCTTAGCCGAGTGATGTCTTTCCACATATTAAATCTTAGGCCTAATTTTTGTAACTTCCACTTATGTGCTAAATTTTGAGAAACAAATTCTACTTAACGTTCTTTCCCTTATTGATCATGTTTTCATATCCATACTTTAGATAACTATCCATATATATGCTCACACTTTTGATAAATGGAATTAACCCCACTGCTTTAAATTTCAATGATTAATTTGTTTCTTTTCTGTTTGAATTCTATGACATTGTGAACAATATTCTGTGTTTACTATATTACTTAAAAGTAAATAACATTATAAATAACACCCGTCGATGGGAGGAGTGCTCTCCTGAAACTGTAGTAGTGTTCTTGTAACTAACTAACTAACTAACCATCACGCTAAAATAATATCAACTGATATTCTAACTAACTAACTAACTAACCCACACCACTCTGTCCTGGCACACTTCCTTTGCTTCCTTCACATTCATACATCTTCTCATGCACGCACGTCGATTATTCCGACTTTTCACATGACCACTTTCAAGAATTTGTTGTACTTGATCATGCCATGTCTTTCTCGGCCTTCCTCGACTTCTACAACCAGACACATTCGCATCATAAATCTTTTTAGCCGTTCTTTCATCATTCATTCGCTCCACATGACCGAACCATCGCAAAAGACCTTTCTTAATTTTGTCGATAATGCTTAACTCAGCCTTGCATTCTGCTCTAATTTCGACATTAGGGCACCTATCATACATTGTTTTTCCGCACATTCGCCTGAGGGATCGCATTTCAACAGCATTCAGTCTACTTTCGTCCCTTTTTTTCCAACTCCATGCTTCGCTTCCATACATTAGGGTTGGTACCAGAACTCCATTATGAATGTAAAATAATGAAAATTGTGTAACACTAATAACAAAGTTTTATTTTCATAATAATTTATAATGTAACGATTTTATGCATAAACGTGAGGGCAAAAGAGCAGAAAAATTTTTTTTTTCCTCAAGTGATTAAAATCTTGAAAATAAAGATCTACTGTAATTTATTTTCTCTAATTATCTCTTTGGGTTTTTATTTTGTTTTTATTCTATTTAATCATGTGCCATATTACCTTCCTTTTTGTATCTTTTCTAGTATATGGTTACCACACATCGTTCATGATAGTGTTTTACTCAGAAACCTTTCCCACCCCATACTCTCCGGATACCCTCGCGTACTTGGTATATTACAGGTACCATGTTATACTTATTCACGTATTTGGTGCAGAGTTGCACCACTTTTAAAACAGAAAGATATCAGCTACATGCGCAACTAACTGTCATTTTGCTATTTATATTTAAAGGGTGCAGCGGGGTGTAATGGAGCATGTCAAAGGGTTGATTGTCAAATTGGAAATGTACAATTTCTGATTAATCGCGGACAAAACCGTTACGCCTGTCTGTCAGTCACTCGGTTTTGATATTTTTGTTCTAATATTTTTTTGTGTGCACCTGCTAATGTAAGGCTCACTCGAGCTTTCATCACATCTAGTTCAACTAGGGGCCGGGTTTCGATACTTTTATATTATTTTATTTAGTAAAATTAAATGCTCGTCTACTTACAATCACTTGTCAATAATATTAATTGATTCACATATTACAACAGAGATGAAGAACATTAAGAGAAGATAATATAGAAGTCTAGGCATACTAGGCTTATGACCTGTCATTGGTTGGTTTAAGTGGCCACTTTACACAATTTGTAACATTCACCATTCTGTCCATATTTGAACATCTATATTCCTTCAATTGCTTCATTTGTTTATGTTTGTGAAGTTAAAGAGCTGAAACTTTTATTTATGCGGGTGAGATATATATTTCACCTACATACTAGGCAACGCCAGCAACCATAGGCAACGGCAATGTGTTAATATAAACAGCTCCCCGGGGAATTGAATCCAGTCCTTGTCTAAGAAAATTTTGACAAACTCAAAATATTGTCAGTATAAATTTATTTTATAATTTGATTATGAACACATAGCTATATTTCGATTCTTAAAATTTTCTCTGCGTTCGAAAATTTGTCTTGCGTTTCTATATTTATGCAGAAATGTTTTTATATGTTAACTTACTTATTGGTATTTACTTGTTAATAATGTTATTTATTTTATATATATAGCGGACCCAACAAACATTATCCTGCCCAAACTTTGGCTTGCCTGCTTTTAGCTGGTTCAGCAAACGTTTTTTCGATATTCAAATTTTCACAGATTTTGTAACAGACCGCAGGGTCAACTACCTGGTCCAATTTTCGATGTAAACCAATTAAGAAACCCATTCAAACACACAAAAAAATTCATCGAAATCGGTCTAGGCGTTTGGAGAACTTCAGTTACATACACACGTACAGAGAAATTATATATGTACGTATCTAAAAACAAAAATATTTTCGATGTTTAAGGCGATGCTTTGTTAAATATATTAATTAATTAGATTATTAACAATAAGAACATACTGATTTTTGTATAAAATATTAACTGTATGTAAAATAATTTAATTTTAATATTTTTATTAATACAATTCAAATTGTATCATCAAAAAATTATGTTTTAAGTCTGTAGTGCGTCGTAGATTTAAAAATGTGAAAAATAAGAAACTATAGATTATATTTTATAAATGAAATGGATGCTTTATAATAAGTCGGAAACGCAATTTGTTTTTCTGCTACCTTAAAAAGGTCTGTTTTTTAATCAAAATAATTATTTTAATTTAAACGTTTAAATGGCAGTCACAGTAGTATCTGTGGCTAGCTTCGGTCCATTCACTCTTCGCCACACTAAAAGTGTTCTCAGCCATTAACTTAATCATCTGGGATGATTATCAGGACAGCAGAATTAGCCTTCCTGAGTCCGCCGCTCCCCATCCATCACGCTGGCCATCCGTCTTCCTATCGCCTCGCTGTCACCCTCTAGAGGGGTTATTATCCTGTCAGCTGATAATCCGCCACCTCGGGTGGAATTATAATCATTAGCCATGCGAGCACGCTAACTCTGCATGCTAATTTCGACGAAAGGTTATACGACGTTCTTTAAAATCTGCGGATTGCAAAAAAATAATTCTAGCAATTTTATGGCCAAGAATTGCTTGCCTTATGAATTAGTGTTCAATTTCTGAAATAAAAATAATCAAATGTGATTCAATATGCATTATTTGGTATAAGGTCAATTTCGTATTCGGTGGATATATTTGATCAATTGATTGAGAGTGTTTCAAATCATATTATTACGCATCATAAATTTAAAAAGAGTTTAAAAAATGTGTTTTTGTAACATTTGACCGTTAAAAGACTGTGCTACAAAAATCCTTTACACGCGGTGATGTAACATAGTGTTACTTCAAGCAAAAGACAGAATATTTTAAAGTTTGGACATTCAAAAAAATAACAGAGACATACTGTTAAATAACTACTTTTATTTAATTTATAAAAAAAAATATTAATTTACAGAGGTTATAGAAAAATCCATTAAACATCAAAAATACGCCGGTCATATAACTAACGTGCAATTTCACTTACTGCCAATAACTGACTGATAGAACGTGTTTCTTATTTTGATTTTGTCACTTTTACACAAACACCACCTACAGTACAGCGTCTCCATCTACGAGTATTTTGTTATAAGTTATATTTTCGTGTTCTTTCTTATATAGTAAAACAGGTTTGTTGTGATATAATATAAGAGTATTTTTTTTTTTCAAAAAAGAATTACCCGCTAAGCCTCTTTTTAGAAGCTTGTCAGAAGGTGGGATAGGGGGGATATGAAAGGAGGTAGTAAAAGATACACCCAGACCAATTAAGACAAAAAAAAACTTTGATTTTTTTCTTGCAACTAGCGCCAACTGCACTCACGATGCCAGTTTCACAGTTGGCCGTCCAACCAACTGTGCCACGGCGCTTATCATAATCATCACTTTCATTCGTATAATTATTTGTCGCATAACAAGGGAAAATATTTTTTGTATTAAAATCCAGCATATTTGCATTAAGATATATAACTAGAGTAAGCATGAACGTTAAAAATGTTGTCCCTCAACCTTGCAACCGGCCAATTGGCATAATATGTTTGATATAACGGATTTTAGTCTGTTGCGAGCAATCTTCGGCTACTTTTGAACTTTTGTCTCCTCGCAATTACTAAAATACCTATATTTACGCCAAGATACAGTACAAATCGATCTGGAAAAGCAATGGTATAATCTTTCACCGGTAAGTAATTCTTTATTTTAATCAACACTTGTTTAAATAGCTATTTAAATGTAAAAAAAACGTTTTATTAATACGTTACCATTTAGTTGTTGGTCGTGAGGTATCTTCTGTCTCTGTCTTGCTCAGATAGTCAGGCGTATAGTGAAATAATAAATAAAGGTGATGCGTATGCGTATGCGAAAAGGAGCAACATAATGAATAGAACTTACAGTAGACCGATGTAAACAATCCGTGCTTTTTACTGTTCTACGTGTTTTGCTTGCCTAAGTCGACGTGATATTACGTGACAACACTTGCTCCCTCCGCTAATTCATTCCCTTTCTTTTGAGAACGACTTTTTAGAAACGATTTGTTTGGCGAATCATGTCTTTATACCTATTATTTGTCTAAAATTTTTCCTTTCCAAATTCGATGTGAAAATGCACAATTTGACGATTATTTGAAATAGAATTTCATAATTTGAATAAATAAGTGAGATGTATCAAGTCTTGTATTGTATCAAGAAGTATAAGGGTCATCATTATTTATTTCACTTTCCACACCCAATGGTGCTTATGGCACTACATCGGTACTTCAGTTGCAGCGCATCTATTACAACATTATTACATGAAAGGTAAGGTGATGAGTGTTACGTTACAGGTGCCAGTCCTGAAACATAAACCATTGCGTTCTAGAACTTTCTATTTTTATCGATATTTTATATTCCTCTTCCAAGGAATCGAACCTGGGACATCAAACATAGTAGGTGAATATGTTAACCACTACACTACAAAGCAGCTGATCTTCACTAGATCTTCTTATACATGATTTTCACATCAGAGTAGCCATCGAATCGAAAACGCCCGTCCAGGGTGGTTATGGTTCTATTTTACACGCAAACCTGTATTTTGGATTTTCTCAGACAAACACGTTAACAAAAAAACAATGCAATTATCATTCAATAAATGAGAGTATTAGAAACAAACTCAAAAATCTCCCTATGCCAAAATAAACTATACATACAATCCGACCTACCGGAATAATAGAGTAATTTAAAACCGTCTCTAAATCTTCCAAAAACAGATTTCAATTATACTTGACACCGCAAACTTTCAGCATTCTCCATTGAGTTGGTGAAGCAAAATTTAAAATATCACAATGAGGACGTTGTGTGTTTTTTTATTTGTTTACATACTTTAAAACTAAGCCAAATTTAATTTAAATTTTTTACGTATTATATCAGCGCTATGATTTTTTAAAGTTTTGTATTTCTAAAATAACTCGACGTTTGACGTCAGAGGTTGTTCTCTGTTAGTTTTTCCTATTAGTTCGTTTACGGTAAGCCAACCAGATATCCTTCACAGCTGTCTCATCATTGGTTGGTTCTTGTGAACCAGTGACGTCAATCAAAGTAGTGCGCTTTTATAAAAATATATATTTATTTTTTTCGTACATTTTCAAGAAACTTTGCGGTACAATTTAATGCTCTAATTTTTACCGCCCGCAAGAAAACATTTTTTGTTTCAGATTTCCCGTAGGGCTGAAGTTTATCATTCTTTATTCCAAGTTTTTCGCAAATATCTGAGTAACTCCTTCAATGGAGATTTCAATATTTACTTCTAATACCCTATATATATATTTCGATGTTATCACAGTATACATAGGCTTTTTTTTTCAAGTTCTGACTAACTAGGAATGTGTTGTGTTAGGCAGGACCTATTTTTCACAAGTGTTTTTTCATTGAATCATTCTCAAAAAAAATAAATCAACATTAGTAATACTAAAATTGAAACCTTAATTAAAAAATATGCAATTTGATAGACAAGTTGGAATAATAATACTTAATATTATTGAAATTTAAACAAAGATATTTTTTTTTTTTTTAATATCCCTACAGAGATGAGGAAGATTTTTTTTCAAATTCAGGATTATGGATATTCGAGCGTTTACAGGGCTTATGACCTGTCATTGGCTGGGATAAGATATTTTATTTAAAATATACGAACGTAAAAAAAATTAAACTAACAAAATATAATGTCAAAATCACTCTTTGTGCCAAAAATGCAATTGTCATAAAATAATTTGAACTAATTTTTTATTTATATTTTTAAATGAATACAACAAAATAAATTAAAATGGTCAAAATAAGACACATTTCACACATTTTATTTTTTGTGATTCTTTCAAATGGACTGTCAAGTAGATGAAAATGAGCATTTCTGACAGCTTCTTATGATCGCGTTCAATCGAAGGAATAAAAACAAAAACAAATCGAGAGAATACACTGTTGACCAATTTGTTATATCATAATGAAGGAAAATTATCGGGCTCGGTATTAAATAAAAAAGCCTTTCCCAAAAACAGCCATGAAAATTTCATTAAGTATAAAACTTTTAAGTATTGGTGTTAATATACGTTGAGTCCGTTTTTTTTCCTAACGAAGATAAGATGACAATAACAACAAATTAATCAATAATGTATTATCCTTATTAATTTTATCCTTAATTCCCACAATTGAGTGCGAACAGATGGAGGTGTTGAAAATGCTCTTTTTCGTCAACTTGACATTCCGCGTTAAAGGCTAGCATTCAAATAAATAATATATGTAACGTTTAAACAAATGCAAAATCTTGTAAAACAAAACTAAATGATTTGAATGACGTATAATTTTAACTGTTTTGTTTTACTTTTCACGGTAATTTTCAAACATGAATAAAAACGCACACAACGTTTGGACACCTAATACATCTTGAGACTAGAAATTTTTTTATTTTTTTTTGACAAATTAAATTATAGGAATACGTTTAACATAGCACAAGTATCGTATCGTAGAGTTTCTATTTTTATGATTCAATATAAGTCGACATGAGACAATAAATGGGAGAGAAATTTATTTCCCTGATGAGACATTTTACACACAACGATTAATTAAAAATTCAACAAAATATTTAATATATTTAACGAGATAAATCCTATTTTGAGCCTATGAAAGTCATCCCTTCACAATCAAAAAGAATTATGAGATTAGATAGACCAAAATGCTTTGCTGGCATCCTGTTTTGAATATTATACTAATTGGGGAGTTTCCTTTGTAATCGTTAATTAAATTCTGTCATCCCTAGCAGTGAATTTCAGACTCATCTGTAATAATGCGCTTTGAAATTATGCATACTAAAGCTTTGTTTGTATGCAATGTAAAAAAAATATCGCCAAAATGCTTCTCTTAGGTAAAAAATAAGTTTTTGATAAATTAAAAATAACCTTAAGTTTACTTTCTATTCACAAAAAAACTTTTTTAGATACAAAATAAGTAAAGAAATGAAGTTAGCATTGTTATATAAACATTCATTTAAGTTAAAATACAACTTTTTTTTTAGAACCCAAAAACCTTGTATAAAAATCGCAATAGACGACGCTGACGTTTATAAACTTAAGAGTTATTTTGGATCTGATAAAACTGTGTTAATTGTGTCATAATTTATTTAATTTATTTTTAATAAATATAAAATAGCGACATCCATATGAAAAAAAAAACAATATGAAAATCTAAAGGTCATTCGATTTTTAAATCGATTATAGGTTAACTTGTAAATTATAGTTCATTTAAACTATTGTAACTATGCAATAATATTATTTTATGTTTGAAGCACTAACTTTGTGGTTATTCATTATAATAAAAAAAATAAAACAACTTTGTTATTAACCAGTTATTTTGTATTATTTTTACCGATCTACTGAGCTTAAAAACCGGTCGCAGTCAATAGAAAAAAAAATGTGAAGAAAGTTGTTTTATTTGTTTTATTTTTAATATTAATTTATTGTTTGTAAACAGCTTCTAGAATCTAATTATTCTTATTTAAGAATATTTTGAGTTTGTATAAATTTTTGTAGAGAAGGGCGGGATTTGACCCCCTAGGGAGCTGTTAAAATTAACACATTACAACAGACATGAAGAACATTTTACAGAAAAGAATATAGAAGTCTAAGCATCAACAAGCCTTATGATCTGTCGTTGGCTAGTTTTAGTGACCACTTCACACGCTGTGTCACATTCACCATTTTGTCTTTATTTGAACATTTATATTCCTTTATCTGTTGACGTTTGTGAAGTTAAAGATGCCAATAATAGGTCGTAAGCCCTGTGGAAGCCTTAACATCTATATTCCTTTCTGTAAAATATTATTCCTGTCTCTTGTAATTAATTATGGGAATAATCGAATTAAAATAATCGCAATATTCGATTATCAAAAAGATCGAGACATTTCGAAATGCTTGCAATTAATCGAGTTCACTCGTACTAATCGGAAAAATAATCGAGATATCTTGAGTGAATTCATTCGAAATGGTTTTCCGAGACAATCGAGTTATGAATTCGGACTTGAGATTTCGAGACAATCGAAATATGATTTCGGACTTGACATTTCAAGACAATCAAAAAATAATTTCGGACTAGACATTTCAAGACAATCGAAATATGATTTCGGACTTGAGATTTCGAGACAATCGAAAAATCATTTCGTACTTGAGATTTCGAGACAATCATAATATGATTTCGGACTTGACGTTTCGAGGCAATCGAGATATGAATTCGGACATGACATTTCAAAGGCATTAGTAATTACTTGTAATGATTTTTCGGAAGCGTAAAATCAAAATATCATTCGCGTTCAATAAAATTCAAGTATGTAATGTTAAATGAAATTGTTGCTATGGGTTCATGTTTATAATATAAAGGGACTAACCCGAGCTGATTAAGATGTGGATTTACCCACTCATTCACAACTTTTAAGATTTTTGTGTGTCGTATTATCAGCGATATGATTTTTATTTTATTTTCAAATTACTCAGCGTGTGACGTATTAAGTTCACGTCTATTAGTTTGTTTCCCGGAAAAAGGATAACTTTCATCACCATCATCAAACCTTATCCCCCAACTTATGGTGCATAGGGCACTCCATTGGTAAGCCAATCGCAGCATTTCTTGATTATTTTGTGTTACATGAAGGTAAGATGATCAGTCTTACGCTTCAGACACCAGTCCAGGGACTAAATAGTTTAGTGTGAAAACACCCTTTAAAATAAATATTTCAAATCGACCATGTCGTGAATCGAACCCGAGACCTCATGCATGGTAGGCAAACGCGCTGACCATTACACCGTGAGGCCGGCATATAACTATCACATCGTTATATTATTGGTTGATCGAAGTGAACTAGTGACGTCATTCAAATTAGTTAATTTTTATTTAAATAATTTTTTTCAGACATTTTCAAGAAATTTACAATTTATTGCTCTAATTTTTACCGTGGGTAAAAAAACATGTTTTATACACAATTTCTCGTAGGGCTGAACTTCCTCATTATTTTTTTGTACTATGTTATTACATATGTATTTGTTCTCCCCCCCAACAGTCAGCAATTTTTTTTGCTGTTTCCTGATATTTCACGGTAAAAGAAGATCGATGAATTCGATGTTTGAATTCGATTATTTGCATGTCTCGAATGTTTGTATTTCGATTATTTAAATATTTCGATTATTCCTATCATTAGTTGTAATATCTTAATATTCTTATTTATGTTACCAAATACTTACTTATACAAGCATGTACGCAACATAATAGAGACTGTATTTTAGTTACGGGTAAATAATTCACGACAAGCGTTTCCAACCGAGTGTTATTTAAACAAGAAAGCATGTAGCTGTGGAAATAAACTCTTAATAAATGTATCGTGAAATGTTCAAATATTAATATTATACTGAACCAACATTTCGCATAATTTGTAATTTAAATAATGTTGCAATGTTTTTGGAAACGATGCAAACACGATAATAACGGGGTTTGTATGCGAATATTATGCAACAATAACATGATATTATGGACATCAAATTATTGAGAATTTTCCGATGGTTTAACATTAACATCATGTTAGCACAAATAAAAATAAAAGCGTACGGCGAACCCTTTATAGAGTGTTTAAATATACGCGTATTATATTCTATGGAAAAATAATACCAAATGTGTTTTTCGCTTCTGATTAAATGAGGATGTTCAGATACAAAAAATGATTTCTAGCGCGCAGTAAAAATTGGAGCATACGATTGTACGGCAAAGTTTCTTGAAAACATATGAATTTATTTATTTATAAATAAAAACGAACTACTTATATACGTCATTAGTTCTTCCGAATCAACTAACGATAGTGTTGTGATAGATTTTTAGTTCACGGGAAGCCATTTCATTAGTAAAACTCACTGAAAAGAACTTGTAACGTCACACGCGGACTAATTTCAAAATTACACAACTTTAAAGAACCGTAACGCTGATAACACGTTACATAATATTTTTATTTTCAATTGGCTGAGTATGAACGTCTATTCAAAAGTACACAAATAAATAAAAAAACAATGAACTTTATCACTGATAAGAATACAACATTTGAAACATTGTGCAAAAGCATTTATGTTTTAACTTGTTTCCATAAGGTACATTTGAGTAGTTTATATTTCTGGTTTTTAATAATAAATATCGTATTGTGTGGTTGTGAAAGGTGGCAATTTTTTTTTTTATTAGTTTATCGATTTTTGTGCTATACAAATTTATATTGTTAAGGCCTATGGCTAAAACTATTTCTTGCCACCAACTAAAAACAGACTGAAGTGGTTCAAGACTCATACATATTTTTTATCGCCTTTTTTTTAGGGGGCTGATAGTGCTTGTACAAAAATAAATAGCTTATTACAAAAATGATTTTTAATATTTTACATGATAAAGTAAGAAACGCATAAGATCGGTAAGAAAGGAGTTTGAAATCAGACATAAAAAGGTTTAAAGAAAATTGAAGAAAGGTAAAATGAATAAATTTGAGTTCTAAAATCTGTAACTTCCTCTGGATTTCTACCTTTATTGTGGCGAGGAGGATCAAGTAATGAAGAATTCATTAAATACTTAATCTTCCTCATTTTTCTGCTGTACTAACTATCAAAAAAGCCCCCACATGCCGAAATACGAGTTAAAGGAATAAGTGTCTTAGAAAAATCTAAAAAAAAGGTGAGCTGGGCCATATACTGAGGATGCCTCCGAAAAACCTTAATTATAATGGTCCACTTTACAAGTAATTAGGTTCTCGACGGCCTGAACGTCCGCTGTTGATTGTTTGTCGACAGCCCATGTCAGAACTACAGGACGCAAACCTGACATGAAAATGATCGGACAAGAGCTGGCAACTGACTGAGATGCTAACAGGCTTTTTGTGGACACCATATTCTCCGACTAGAGAGCGGTCATTAAACGAAAACTTTGGTACAAATGTATTTTAAAATAAAAACATCGGTAGAATTTATTTCTTGGACATTACAGAACCCAATTAATTTCTAAGAATAAACGCTTACTTAATTTGTGGTACAAATAACGTAGTTTCGAACGTAAGATACCACACTTATTCTTTTCGATATCTATAAACCAGTTGGACGCAAATTATTGGATAATTATGAAATAATTGAAATTCTACGAATCGATATATAGTTACACGTAGCATTCCAATTCTAATTGAACTGCAGTCCACCCAATCGTAGGCAATCAAATCTCCGCACTTGTAACCCTGTAAACCGGCTCAATCACTAATCAGTAATCACGTTTTAACTATTCCTAGATTATAGGGGATCGTCACTTAACTCTGTCTCTGGAACAAAGTTGCCTACAGATTGAACGCAAATATCCGGCTTTGGGATAGAACTCATCCAAGCGTGATTCACACAAGGCAATATGGTTGTATGTTTCCATTAATATTAAGCAGCTCCCACCCCTATCTGGGTAGGTAATGGGTAACGGGTACCCACCGCCCACTATATGTTTGAGTATAAGTCACAGGGGTGGATTAATCATCGTCTCTAATTGTCATAATAACCTTATTTATTATCTTATTAAAATACTGTAATATTTAGAAGCAAAATTCATCTTCCTGGCTGGTTTATAATTTTCAAATTATTAACATGCTTTAGATTTATAGCTAATGTTTTGGACCTCAACATAATATATATTCTGTTAATATTATGTTTGAATAAAAAATGAACAATTATTATTTGGTGATATTTTTTTTTTAGTATTTATTCCATCTGCCTGTCTGTAGGACTAACTATGCACAACACTCTTTCCTCTATTGTTCATGCTCTAACTTTAATGCTTTTTAAAAATCTTTTGATATATTTAACACGCCCCTTAATCTTTTTAAAAATAAATTAAGACTGATTCTTTCTGGCTGCGATACAATTTCACTTGCTATTTAATGATGCTCACACTTACACACACCCGAACACTTACTTCCACATACACACAAACACACCTATACACTTACTCTCATACAAATACACATAAACACGCCCTTTTGTTATACTACAATTTAGTATGTATTATTTTTATTTAGAAATTTTGCTGGTCTGTCCTTAAGCCGTATCTTGTATATGTTATTATATCAATGTCAACCGTTTGTTTCTGTAAAATAAATAAATAAAAAAATAATATATTTCACTACACTTCTATTGAACAATAATATTTCATATTTAAATTTATTGCAACAGAGAGGAAAAACATTTTTGAGAAGGGAATATGGTAGTCCAGGCATTTACAGGGCTTATGACCTCTCAAAAATGTTTTCCCTCTCTGTTGAAACAAATTCAAACATGAAAAAATCCCTAGAAAGAAAATCCAGCCAGTCTGCAAGCATTTGGGCATACTCAAATCATTGTTGAATTAACTACCTGGTAAAAGAAGAAGTATACAAAATTGGAAAATTGTTTTCAGGCGTTGCCAAGTAGGTGAATTGGTTCAGCCGAATGAATCTCACCCACATGATAAAGGTTTCAGCTCTTTCATTTCACAAAAGTCAACAGATGGAAGAGTTGAGGACATGTGGATGTTCAAACTTTGACAGAATGGTGAATGTTACACAGTGTGTTACATGGGCACTTAAACCAATCAATGACAGGTATTTGGACATACTCAAAACATTTTGATAATTGTTCATGCTCCTATATAAGTTCTTCAAGTGAAATAAAAATTTTAATTCCAAAGTCTCTGATTTTTTTTTAGATTCGATTCAAGAAACATGCTTAACGTTACAGTTTTTTAAAAATCTTGAAATTTGAACGCACGCGTTCAAATTTCAAGATTTTTCCACGGATAGGATAGGATAGGAATTAATATTTACATCGAATATTTTAACTATATATTATTTAATTAAATTACAAATTTAATTGGTAAGAAATAATTCTCATCAGCAAAAAAGGTGGTATGAGGGCATATAATATATTTAAAAAAATAGTTTTAATAAAAAGTCTGTAAAATAACATCACATATGACTCGTCACACGGGCTGTAAGAACTTTTTTTTTTCAGGTGTTTTGTAAGTATGTATAGGTTTTGTATATTTTTAAGTCATTATAAAGTAAACTTTTAAATTTAAAATTTTGTTGGTGAAAACGAAAAACTGTTTCTTTTTCTGTGAGTAAGGACTCACAGAAAAAGAAACAGTTTTTTTTTTCAAAAAAGGGTTTCACTCAAGAACGTCATGATTTAAATTAAAAATATTTGTAGTTCTCGTGGAATAGTGTCGAAAAAAACTTGCCTCGCTGACTTGAATTCAATGTTTGTTTTTCAGCGAGACTAAGAGAGAAGCCAGAATTTTCTGGGCATTTATCATTCTTATTCGGTTTTATAGATAACTGTAGTACATTTAATAAAAAAAACAACCATGTCATAATCAAGTATTTCATTGGCATTATTTTATTTTCTTTTAAAATGTATACTTATATTGAAGAAATGCTAAAACGACTTATTTTGTACATTGAAAGTATTTCCATTATGATGATTAATGCAAATATGGAATCAAAGCTTCGGATTTTAAGCCACTTCCTAAGTAAGTTAACGATCCAATAGAGAAACACAAGAGACTTTCCGCGTCCCCAAAAACGTTAAGTCATTCATTACGCCATATCCAAATATGGCGACATTTCGGGGCGAGTATTAATTAATTTTATTATAAAGTACACAGCCATGTTGTTTCCCCGCGGAGCAGATACGGCGAAACGTAGGTGCAGTGGTATTGTCATGTCAGAATGTTGGATTGGGTATTATACGGAACATTTCATGCATGCAGCCCCACTTCTTCGCTGGGGTAATAACGTAAAAGGATACTTGGGTCTATCCTTTGAAATCGAATGAGTTGGATGTCTTTTTCATGTCTGGGAATAGTTATATAGTACATCAGACTACCCATTTATATTAAAATATAATACGCGTATCACTACTGATTTACATGTTTTTGATTAAACGAGTACGTTTTTATGTATAACGATCTGAACCCGGCAATGCTTTTCTATTGCTTGATTAAAGTTCTTGCTAAATAGATTAAATGAATACAATCAAAAGTTTGATATCAATCATTGTATTTAGTCCAAATTAGATATGGACGTATACATTGTTATTTTTGTGTTTCGGTTTACGTTAATTGTGAGGAGAGAATTTTGATAAATATTATTATTTATTTATTTGACACTTTATATACATATACAATAAATATACATATAAGGGCGGGCATATTGCCTTAAGGCAATTTCTTTCTACCTACCCTAACCGTTCAGTTTGAGAAAATTATACATACATGGACATATTGAATCTTACAATTTTATTCAAAAATTAAAAGCAAAGATTAATAAAAATAAATATATTTATAAAAAAAAAACACTATACTATGAAGAGAGGAGAAGCGATGGAAAGGAAAGAAGAAGGATAAAGGAACAATTTAAATATTTAGATAGTGACGTTTCAATAGGTGTTCAAACATGGCTTTCATGTCCCTGCCTTGCACATGCCTCCCCGATACTGTGCGAAAAAGACAACTGCATGTCAGATATTTTGTTTAGAATAGACAAAATCGCATTTCGCTGTACCGTTTTCCACACCTCAAAGCTGAACCGATTTTGTTATTTGTTTAGACAGAGTATCAGAATATATTTTTTATGTATCAGAGTGTTTTGCGTTTTACAAAAATAGTTATATTTGTTTACCTTGCGCCGTTTGCCCAAAGACAGCAGATAGAACGGTGCTTTTTACGGGTTTGGATGATTCTAGTTCCCATAGTAAACTTTTTTTAAAATACGAAACAATACAGGGACACGCATGAAAAATATCTTTAATGAACAAAAACTTGAAGATGAACATGGTAAAAGTCGGAATAATCGGCGCGCGTGCATGAGAAGATTTATGAATATAGAGGAAGCGAGATATGAATGCACAGATATAGTGATGTGGCGTTCTATCCTTTCTGCCTACACTTACGGGAAACGGCGTGATAGTTTGTTGTTCTTGTTTTGTAAAAAAAAAACATTTCCTTTGTGCCATAATTCAGAGAGAAAATACGTGAATACGTTTGTATGAACAAAAGTCGGACCGCGTTTCCTCTTAAGATAAAACATAATCAAGTATATTTTCAAAACTTTATTAAAGAATCTTGAGTAAAAACTAGGATTGTAACTTTTTGCCGTATCAGATCTGGCCACTGTTGCACTCCGTCCCATCTTTAAAATTTTAGACTCCAATGCCTGCGAACGTGGAGGCATTGGAGATCTTAATCACATTTTTTTTACATGTCCTTTAATGACTGGGAGAAAAAAATTATTTGATATTTCACTTATGTTTTTTATAACCTCTCCAATTCATTTATCTCAATTTTTTTCTTGTACAAATTGTATATTGATCAATTCTTTTTATATTTTTTTAAGTTCAAACTGTTCCCTTTTATGATTTGTAATAATTGTGTCATTGAAATAATTCTGTTTAAATTAATTCTTTATTTTTTAACAATAAATTTATCTTACATTTTTAGGTTTATGTAAATTATTTTGTCATTATTACTTCCGGCGTTTGATTTTTATTTAAATTTTAAAAGTTATAATTTATCATTAATATAATACTATGTTTGTTAATATTTTGATTATTTTGTTGTAATTTTTCTAGTTATTTAGTTCTATCTTCCTTCTAATTTTACTGTAAGTTTCTATTATCTGTTAAATAGGCACTATCAGGTTTTGGTGGGTTTTTCTGTTAGTGCATATTTCAATTTATGTTTAAGTTTTTGTTGGTTTGGATATGTGTTTATTATTACAACTGATATTTTGATGTTATTCTTGTACTAATATTTTTCTTGTATTTTGTTTGTATCTATATTGTTATTCCTTTCTGTTTATGTTTTTCTTATGTTTATAAATGTAACTTGTTTTCGGCCGATGTTATCAAGTTTTGGTAGTAGGCCCTAATAAAGAAAAAAAAAAACCTTAGTACCTGTTGATGTTTGAATTCCAAAACATAAAATAATAAATTATTTTCAAATAAAGAATTCTTTTATCAAATATCAAACTCTGCTCAGGGATGCACTTGAGTCAGGAATGCGATTTTCAAAAATGTATAAAATAAGAATTGTCAATAAATAATGTAAATTAAAAAAAAAAGTCTAGAATATCAGTTGATATTATTTAAATATAACCAAAAATCCAGTAAAAAGAAATAAATGTGTCGAAATTATAAGGAATTTAATGAAATAATCTTACTGGGATCCATAAAAAACTAATGGTGTCTGTAAACATAAAAAACAAACTTTTTTTATAAACAAAAAAATAACATTCTCGGCAAATGCAACCCTGGTGATGAATAAAAAAAACATTTATGCTCCTTACTTTTTTTGTACCAATAAATTGAAGATTTTATGAGCTTTAAATCTTCTCACGGCAAAGATGTACATTTATCTGAAAACCGCATGTAAATCGGTTTGGTAGTTATCGAGTCCATCGAGGAGAACCATTCAAACTTTGCCTTTTATGTATATAAAAATAGCACTCTTACACCAAAAAATGAGAAAATACTCAAACAAAATAAACTAAAAAGTAACTTATGATAATGAAATTGCAAGAATTTTTGACGTTATTTTTTTCCTCTACAAATTCAATCGTATTTTTTTCACATCATTTGTTTTTGCTACGTTGTTCAATTTGCGATGACTTTGTGTCAATTTTTTTTTCTTCGTTCTTATATCTTTCTTTTTATATATCCATGTTTTAATATTGTTTTTTTTTATTGTTGTGCGTCTAACTGATCTTATTTTTATTTTGATTTTCAATTTATATAGTAAAAGGCACTTGTGCGTTATAATAAATAAATAAATAAGACCGAGAAAGAAATGGCTTGACTAAATCCAACAAATATGTCAAAAGTCGGAATAATCGGAGTGCGTGCATGAAAAAATGTATGAATGTAGAGGGAGAGAGATCTGTAGATACCCTAAGATAGTGATCCGTCGTTCTATTCTCTCCGCCTATCCTCATGGGGAAACGGCGTGATGGTTTGTTGTTGTTGTACACATATTTTTTAAATATGATAAAATATATTTTACATCATTATTTTTTTGGAAAAATGACTATAGATTTAGTATTCTTCTTTTTCTTTTGTCGCTTCTACCGGAGGTTGGGGAACATTATTCTGAATCCATCAGTCGCTCAATAGAAATTGCACAGAAAAATAAAATTAAGATAATTTACAAAAAACAGATACTATTTTCTAGTAATGAATTATACGTAGAGAGAGGACTCCTTAGTTTTAAAAAAATATATTTATTTTAGTGCAAGAAATATGTTTACTTAAAAAAGGAATTGTTTGGTAATAATTAAATCGTATTATCAATGGATCCGATAGTGTACTGTCAGTTCCAAGATTCAGAACTAAGTTCGCACAGAGGCACTTCTTACATGTTGGTTCAAGATCCTTCAATCTTCTAACTAAAGAATTACAAAACATCACATCACTGGTACAGTTTAAAGTAGGTTTGAGGTCTTGGATTATCATGGAAGAAACAGAAAGACACCTTCTTTAAAAAAAAAAAAAAATGCAAATAAATCCTGTTTTCATAATATCAGCATATGTTGATTTTTTTTTCTTTTCTTTTCTTTTCATGACCATTTCATACCATATTTTTATGCTTTAAACTTATTAATAATTAAAAAAGGAATGGTCCACGCTTAGACGCTAAAGTCTTTGTGGGAATTTTTTACAATTTATGGTATAGCTTAATTTTAAGATATATTTTTCTAAAGCGTATTTTTGTATTTATATTTCTTGGTAAATATATGAATGGAAAAAAAAATACGATCCTGGGCTAGTCTAATTAGCACTGCTGTGATTGGCACACCAAATCATTGTCTAAGATTTCTGATCCATGATGCTATCTTTCTTCCCATACCCGGCCAGCTCTCTTTAATTTCTTCCACAATAAGTTGAAGAAATGCGTACTTTTCTTTTGCCGATAGTGGTGAATCCGTGTAAATAGAGTTCACCTTGCGTTTTAAAAATAAATTAAATAGCGGACAATTAAATTTATTTCTCCAAGCTGACAATGAGAGCTGAAAATAGATTATTTATTTATTAATAAAACATATAAGACATGAATATCATGATATTATATTCCCAGGAGTTGTACGAGAAAACTTATTTGGGACGGTACATAAAAAAAATAGTACATTTCTTGTAACAATACATAGTATACATTTAAACAATAAAAATTTTAACAAATTTTAACAATCTATGAACTTAATATTAAAAAAGGAAAGAAAACATTTAAACAATCTGTGAACTTAATATTAAAGAAGAAAATAAAAACATTCAAACAATCTGTGAACTTAATATTAAAAAAGAAAAGAAAAACATTTAAACATTCTGTGAAATTAATATTAAAAAAGAAAATAAAAACATTTAAACATTCTGTGAACTTAATATTAAAAAAAGAAAAGAAAAACATTTAAACCTAAAACACAATATATAGACTATTCACAGAAACTGAGCTAAAAACTATCACTTTCAAAAAGATTCAAGAAATAGGTCTTCATTTCTGGTCTTTGAGATTTACCACTCGACATTTCATTTTTAAGGTCATCAGGCAGTTTATTAAATTGTATACGACCAATGTATTCCAGAGACCTTTTGCCGAACTTCGTGGAACAAAATTTAGAAATGTGAAGATTTTTTGCATGTCGTGTATTATAGTTGTGAATTTCATGATTAAATGTAAGTTTTAAATTTGTGTGAGCAGAAAAGTTTATGATGTTTGAAATAGTGTTAGTGATGTCATACAGTGCCATTACCTTGAAAGGAAGTATTTTTGTGTTACGATGAATATCCTTGACATGGGAATCCCATTTCAAACCAAGAATGCTTCTCAGAGCTCGGTTTTGAACAACTTGAATCTCAGAGATCTGGTTTTTGTTAGCGAAACCCCAAATACAGCATTAATAGGATAGGTGAGAATGTATCATAGCGTAATAGACGGCAAACAAAACAGAGTGAGGAAGCAGACCACGAAGTCTATGCAAAACGCCAGTTACGGGTACTATTTTTGATTTAACATGTTCATATTGGTATTTCCATGAAAGTTGAGAGTCAACATATAGTCCTAAGTATTTAGTAACATTGGTCTTTTCAATATAGCCAGTTCCTAGAGAAATATTAATTTTCAAATCCTGTTTGTTCCCAAAAATCATATATGATGTTTTTTTCATATTCAAACTTAATTTGTTTAATCGCATCCAGTCGGCAAGACTATCGAAATCTGTCTTCATTATTTTTTCTAGTTCTTTTAGGTTACTATTATGATAAAAAATGACAGTATCATCGGCATACAATTGAAGAGTCCCCTTTAACCCCCACTTAGTGATATCATTATGCAGCTAACAACTTATTAAAGATGTACTCGGACCAGAGAAATCAACATGTTATAACACTGACTAACCTGGTGTTAAGACTTCTTTCTTGTCGGCAATTAGCTCATGCAATCAGGTAAATTTGTGCTCCAGAACACTGCACTAACACAATGTCGTCTGGAGGCGGCGGATGATGATGAACTTGCGTTGAATTGAAGCTAAATGATTGCGGCGTTTTGCTAGTTGAACCGAAGTTATAATAAACGACGAATAGCGAAAATACTTTTTTACAATGTGAAATGCGTGCGGACATAACTTGTCAAAAAAACGAAGAAGCGAGCGGGGGACAAGCAGTGTAGCCAAACCAACAAATGTCCGGTCAGGTGTGGCAACCTCACAAAACCAAAATTAGCCAATATCTACACTTACACATATTTCTTTGTGAATTATGTTGTTTGTAGCTTAAAAATAATTTTGTGTTTTTTTTGTTTTATTTTAATTCCACGTGCAAAAAAACAGTGGTGCTAAATTTGTAGTGTCAGGAAAGTGCAATATAAAAAAGTCGATATTTTTTCAATATCTTATTGAAAAAATATCGACAACAATTACAAAAATAAAACAACTTACTCACTATTATAATTATAATATTGAATTTCGTAAACAAGTAGTTATTTTACACAGCCAAACGAGTGTCAACTATTAATTTAAAACTATTAAAATTGGTCCCCAGTAGTGTTTTTTTGGAACTCTTCTTCTGTCCTCCACTGCTGGATATAGACATCTTTCAAATCCTTCAATTTATTTCGATCAGTTGATGCTTGCAGCCAAATTTTAACCCCTGCAGCAGCTACGTCGTCGGACCATCTTTTTTGGGCCTTCTGACGCCTCCCTTATTCTCCCAAGGTCTCCATTAAAAAAAATAAGTAGTACATCTTCTGGAATCTTGTCTCGCAACATGTCTTTCCCATTGTCCCTTCACATTTGCGATGCAATTCATGATGACATTTAAAATTAATTAGTTCAAAATGACTGAAACTACTCAAAAATATCCATATATGTACCGAAAGGTCTACATCAAATGTATTGTCATATAAAAGATGTGTAAGTTATTTTGCAGCAGGACAAATTTTTCCATAAGGGAGCCAAGGGTTATTGAATCAAAGGTTTTCTTGAAACAAATTTTAAATGAATATCAAAATGAGGTTCGTCTTTCTGTAATCAGGGCAGTCTTCATAAAAAAACATAAAAATAATAAAATTTGTAAAAAATAAACCATCATCATCATCATTCCCTTTCCGCACCTAATAGTGCATAGGGCACTGGATTGGTACATTAATTACAGCGTATCTTGATCATTTTTTTTTACATTAAAGTCTTAAGCTTCAGGTATCAGTCCAGGGACCATGAAGTATTCTAGTGTAAAAAGACCCTTTTAAATAAATATTTAATTTCATTTATCGGAAATCGAACACGAGACCTCTTGCATGGTAGGCAAACGAGCTGACCATAACACCACGAAACCAGCATTATGCATTTAAAAATAAATAATTAACATGAATACCCAAATATATATTCACACTCTAAAAATAGAATAAACGATTTTATAGACTAAAATAAACCCATTTATTTATTTTAGGCTTGTATCTATAACGGCAGTGATAGGTTTAATCAAGGCCCCTATATTTTGACATTTGCACATAAATAAAATAAGTTACCAATCTGTCTACCAGCATGCATATGCCTACGTGAATTTTTCAGACAGCCATTTTGTACAAAGTTCATAAAACACTGTAAATACACGATTTACCTATCTTTCCTTTAGTATTTACCGGGTATATAAATTTAAAAACAGAAAAATATCTTTCGCATAATTTACAAAAAAGAATAAATAAATTTCGCTTAGTCTGCACCCCTGCGTTCTCCCAATGGATTTCCTATATGGGGGTAAAATTTTAAAGATTTCCGACTTCCGTCTCGAAAAATTTTAAGAGGGTTTTCAGAAAATCTTGAGGTGAAAAGACAATGTTTTTCATTGAATAGATGAAAATAACATTTGTTCTTTGTTTAAATGCATGCGATATTGCATACATTATTTTTAAAAAGCTGATTAAAATAGTTTTATTAGTGAAAAACAATAATTGTAACAAATAATGAATTTTTTCTTCATCGATAAAAAAATATATATTTACCAGTGTCGTTTTCAAATACCAGGTAATTTATTATGAAAAAAATAAATTATTTATAATAATGGACGTGCCTAGAACTCCATTTCCTTTATCGAAAATAACGTTATCTAACTGTATTGTAAAGAAAATATTAAAAAAATCATTATATTTACAAAATGTTCATTGTCAATTTTAGCTTTATAACTGAAGTTTGACTGAGCGGATAAAAAACACAGTTTTGTACGCGAAATAGAACCAGAACCCTGAACGAGTGCTCTTTACCAGTTTGAGCATTTGGGCGGAGATAAGTCCTCCTCACAGAATGGTGGTTAGCGCGTGCATGAGGTGCTGGGTTCGATTCCTGGGCCCCGATTATAATGGAAAGTCAACAGAGTTATCATTTGACTGTCTATAAAGAAAAACCGATATTTGTGTACGAATATGAGTATATTTACATAGACATTTTAAGTGTCTTCGTCATTAACTTATAATTAAACATGTATAAAAGAAAAAAATGCATTAATATTCCTCTTTTCATACAGAAAACTCAATTTTACTTTGTAGATAAAATTGAAGATAAATTTTAATTTGTTTATTTCCCATTTTTGTCGGGGCCTCAGCTGTACGGGCATGAGCTATTGTTTGTAAAGGTGGTTCCAAACAAATATTTAACTATTCCTAGAATGGCAAATGAAGCGTAAAACGGATAACCTTGCCTTTATTGTAAAAACAATCAAAATACGCTGCACACAAAGCTCCAGCGGAGTACCCCATGGACCACTGATGATTAAAATGAAGAACTTTAATGTTTTCTTATTTCAAAAAAAAAATTTTTTTTCTACCTTTCCACTTGTTCCATTGTTCGATTGTACAGATTATGCTTTTTTTTAAAACTTAAATAAGTAAAAAAAAAAACAACTTTTAAAGAAGTAACTTCGTAGAAATGGATGTTAGCTAATATTTGTATATAATCCCTTATTAACATTTAGCACTTATCAACACTATATGTATAGTGGGATTAGCATGTTAGTGTAATTTCAAAACACAAATATACGTTAACGTTCTTATGATTTACCCAAATATTCAATTTCGAGGGCCATATTCAACGAGTTGTAAATAACTCTGTATTAGAAAATGTAAATTAAGTGATGGTAAATTTGGATTCGAACTATGTACCTTTAAACCGTGACTTTGAGACACTAGCCACGGAACCACAACCCGATTTTTGTCCCGGTGAAGTACGTCTGGAAACCATTTGACATAGGAAAGTCGGTCAGTTGTTTTATGCAAATATTTACTATCATTTATTTGAATACCGCATTTAAAATGAAAAAATGATTCTTTACCACAAAAGTGCAATTCATATTTTCTTAATTTAAATGGTTTCTTTGCCCGTACTACAATGGAAAATTAACATTTACCTTCAATGTTATTTATTTATACGTACCGATAAAGATAGCGTTCACTATCGAGGCCCAGTGAAGATAGTCAAAGTCAAATTGCGTTTGACATTTTTTTATTTTTTTATTACTTTATCCACATGGATCCTGTGATAATGATCTGAATAAGTAAAACAAAATATATCGTTAGACAGGTAAAGTTTTTTTTTTAAAATAATTAGTATATATATTTTAAAACATACGTTCTGGAAAAATAAAACATTGAAAAAATTATTTGAATTCTTGAATTTTTTTTATTAAATCTTGGATTTTTTTGTTTTTCGTGTGTATCTAAATTTTATTTATTTAAATCTTTCAGTACTAAGACTAATAAGTTTGGCTTTCTTTTCAACTTAATACAATCTCGCGTAGTCACATTTGAACATATTTATGAAGAAAACAGCCGGCTATAAAAAAGTGAAACAGATATACTAGCACTTTTCTGAAAAGAGTGAATAGTCAAATCTACACAACAGTAGGAATGTTTTTGACTTTAACAAATGATAAACAATGAAACCATTAGTTTTATTATAAGACAAAAAAGAATCTTATTATGTATTTGACCAGTTTTTATGATTTTTAAAGAACCGTAAGATTTTTCTAGGACTGTGGGTGTTTTCTGCAAATTGAAAAATGCCGTTTTTGTAATCGACACCATTTTCAGAAGGTAATTAAAACAGTTTTTTTGTGTATAAAAGCGGTCTGGGTGTTTTTAACAGAACATAGAACTGACCTTCCTACACCCGATAACAACAATATCTATTTTTTTCAAAATTGTGGACTAGCTGCTTTCTGCATAACTACGTTCATTTTAAAATTGATGATTATAAACAATAATTGTACAGAGCATTTTTATCGACATTGACGTTGATAATTATAATGTGTGGAAAGGAATATTTTTATAACCTTGAAATTTAATGTTACGGCAGTATAAATTTAAATTGAGAATGCATAAATCACGCGTGTGACCAATAATGACTCACGAGATGAAGACACTGAAGATCTCTGAGAAATTGCCAAAGAAATATAAGAATAAGAGAGATGCGTGAGACTGAGGTCATCGTAAGAAGGAGTAGACAGCGGAGGAGGGACAGGTATGGTCATGTCCACGAAATCCACCAGACTCCCTCATGTTGCACTACATAATCAGTCACACGGGACTCGTTCTCATAGAAAACCTTCTAAAAAATGGAATGACAGCTCAAAAACAACCTAACTGGAGGAGCAACCCTCTGGAGAATTGACCACATAAGTCTTTAGTAAGGAATAAGAAGAAGAAAAGCATTCAATGCACGGAGACACTACTCTGAATTGTTTTAAACTCCTTTTATTATTTTTATTTTTATATATTCGTGTCATGCTTCAGACCCATCCAGGGACTATGAAATATTACAACGAAATAAATAAATAAATTTTAATGCATTCTTAATATCGACTTAGGGGGGTAAAAGTACAACAACAACAACAAACCATCACGCCGTTTTCCCGTAGGAGTAAGCAGAGAAGATAGAACGCCATATCGCTCAATCTTTGCATACAGACCTTGTTTCCTCTACATTCATACATCTTCTCGTGCACGTACGCCAATTATTCCTACTTTTGACATGTCCATCTTCAAGTATTTGATGGACTTGATTGTGCCATGTCTTTCTCGGTCTTCCTCGTTTTTGCATCCATCAACATTCGCATAGGAGATCCTTTTAGCCGTTCTTTCGTTGTCCATTCTCTCTACATGTCCAAACCAACGCAGCACCCCTTTCTTGATTCTGTCGATAATGCATGTCTCAGACTTTCACAGTTCACGGATCTGGGCATTTGTGCGCCTTTTATACATCTTTTTACCACAAATTCACTGGAGGGATCGCATTTTAACAGTATTTAACCTACTTTCATCATAATTTTTCCAATTCCATACTTCGCTCCTACACATTAGAGTTGGCACTAGAACTCCGTTGTGAACTGCTAGTTTAGCCTCATGCGATAAACGTTTGTTTGCCAAAATAGATTTCAGTGCACCAGTCACCCTGTTCCTGGCACTCACCTTCCTTTCACTATCTTTTTCGGTCTTTCCATTCCTAGTAAACATACTTTCCAGATACATACATTTTTCTACCTGATTCAGAGTATCTCCGTTCACACGGTCCTGACATTTAGTTATATTTTCATTACTTTTGATTTATCAACATTCATAACTAAATTGCTTTTCTTGCATACATCGTAGACTTTTGTTACCAAGAATTGCAGGTCTTCTTTGCTGCTAGCAAGAAACACGGCATCATTTGCATAAAAAAGACAGTTAACAATTATACCACTCATTTTTGCTCACATTCTTAAAATTTTCAGTTCTTGCATACAGTTATCGATGTATGTGTTGAACAATCATGGTGACACTACACATCCCTGTTTGACTCCTTTAGGAATGTTAAACCACGGTGTGAATGACTCATTCATCTTCACACATGCTGTGCTGTTCTTATAAAGTGACGCAATAGCACTTGTTAGATTACCATTCACTCTATGCTCTGATAAAATCTTCTACAAATTATCTCTGTCAACTCTTATTTACGACGAGTATCAACGGCGAAAGTAGTAAGATAATATCATAAATGTTTTATTCAAATACAGTTTTCTTAAATACATTTTTTTCTTAATAAAGTAAATTGGGCTTAAATAAAGCTAACAAAATAATGAATTAGTACAATGGTTATATTCAAATACATTTTTTCAAAACTTTTTAATAACAATGTCTAATCACTCTTTAATAAATAAAAACCAATTTATTGATTTGAATAAATTAATTCACAACTAGTTTTGTAGAAGGTTATAAAAATATACCTAATATTCATAAATTACATAAAATGTACCGTTGAAAAATCATTTTTATCTCGTCGATAGAAAATACATCATTGATAATCCTTTTTTGGTAATGGTCAGTGTGTTGAAATAATTAACAAGGGCGTATTATTTTGATAAAAGCATATTTGATTAAAAAAAACTAATTTAATTACAAGTTCAAAAGCCCTTCAGTAAGTTTCAATTTCCAAATTACACCAGAGTTTGAAGGTTTCGCTGTGAACAGGTTTACTCTAAAGCGTCACAAGAAGCAACTTTAGGGGGGTTTGAAATTACTGCAGTAAGGTTGTATGCGCTTTGCTTGGATTAAAAGATCGTATTACGAAACAGATTAAAGGCGAGATGTGAAAAGGAAACAGAGGAGTGGAAAGAAACAAATAGAGAGAATTTGTAAATTTAAGGGTAATATTTGAAAAGGCACATAGTAAGAAGATTAGCGTTATTTTAATAAAATTGTTTGGCAATGCAAATTTTCTTGTTTCGTATTTGAATGAATCTTTTTCTTAAAAGAAAAAAAAGTTTCTAATATAATACTTAATCAGTTACGAATACTTTTGTGTTTCAAATTAATAACATTAACATAAAACAGTAAAAAAATATACCATTACACGGATGAGGATCATGTTTTGTCTATGCTTTTAAAATTAGTATTTCATTTGTAAAAATACAAGAGTGGACCGCGGACAAAGAGACGTGTAGAGATTATGTGGATTTCAGGTATAATTGATTTAGTTTATCCTTATTTTTTATATCTTAATTGTATCATTAACAAACTTACACTTTAAAAATGAACTTTAAGAATATTACTATTTTATTAATTATATTATATATTATAATAGTATATATTGTTTAAGTATATTTATATAATTTGTCTGTGTCAAGGCGAATATTCTATGTATAAAATGGAACCAGACCACACGAAGAATTTTTTGGATCGATAGCTACTCAACTAAAAATCGTTAAAAAATAAATTAAATGGGGAAAAATCAACTTCGTACTAGTTATTTTGTCTACCATATTTGAGATCCCAGGTTCGATTCCCGGCTAAGTCGATTTGAAATATTTGTATGAAAGGTGTTTTACAATGCCATATTTCACATATGTAACAGGTGAATGAAATACGCTAAATTTGATGTTCAAATACAGTACTTTGAGGGTCATGTGGCCTTGCGGAGCGATGCGGTGAGAGGAATTGAGGAGATGGGTTTGGATCCCAGCAGATAAGTTAAAAGAATCTCCTACCTCCGGGATCTGGAAGCCGTCTTGAGGCAACAAAAGTGTTGACCAGTTTTCCACCTCAAGAATATTTGCTTGATTTATGATTTAAACAGGAGTTTTTACATAAGAATATTTACAGTCCGTGGACTGGTACATGAAGCGTAAGACTGATCATCTTACCCATATGTAACAATAATAATTAAGATACACTGCGATTGGTGTACCAATGCAGTGCTCTATGCACCATTAGGCGCGGAAAGGGAATGATGACGATGATGATGTTTGACTCAATATTGTTAAATTAAAATCGAAGAGTTTAGCGTTGAAAATATTATAGGAAATCAAGTTTCTCTTTTATCGCGTGACTTTACCGATATTCAACAACTCTTACTTAACCTTTTACCTTCAATATTTTTATAGTATCACAACACATATTTCCATGTGCTTTGATTTAAGATTTTTATTTAACTAGTCGATGAATCGTTAAATAAATATATTTCTGTAATATTTTATACAAACATTGTTCTGTCAATCACTCTATCTCTAAAAGATTTAATATTTTCTTTATTTACTTTGATGTCACTGAATTCCTCTTAAACGGCACAACCAATTTACGTGCAGTTTTCAGTGAAATTAAGATCTTTGCGCTGTGTGTGTTCTTAATTAATTAAATTTTCAATAAAATATGTAAAAAAAAAGTTAGAATCGTATATATTTTTTTCATTGACCTACCAGGGTTACATTGGATAAGAATGCAGATACAAAAATAATGGAAGGATGTTGTTTTTCAGTGATAAAAAAAAGGTTGATTTTGAATTTTTACGTACAAGATTGGCTTTTTATGGATCCCAATCAGATTTTTTTTATTGGGATCCATAAAAATAATTTCTTCACACTTATTTCTTTTAACTGGATTTTTAGTAATACTAATATAATATCATGTTTTTGTAATGTCAGCATATGTTAATTTGGTTTTTCTTTTATTTTTCTTTGCTTTTCTTTTCATGGATATGTCATGCCGTATTAATATGCTATAAACTTTTTAAAAATTAAAAAAGGAATGGTCCACGCTCAGACGCATAAAACTCTATCTTGGCATACAGACCTCGCTTCTCTGCATTCATACATCTTCTCATGCACGCACGCCAATTATTCCTACTTTTGACATGTCCATCTTCAAGTATTTAATGGACTTGGTCGTACCATGTCTTTCTCGGTCTTCCTGGTTTTCTGCGTTCATCAAAATTCACATCGTAGATCCTTTTAGCCTTTCTTTCGCTGTCCATTTGCTCTACCCAATTTATGTTGTAGCTTAATTTTAAGATGTATTTTTCTAAAGTGAATTTTTGTAATAATATTTCTTTGTAAGTAATATATGTTTGGAAAAATAAACAAATAAAAAAATTAATGTGAAAAAAAAAACAGAAATTCCATACATTTTTAAAAATTGCATTCATGAACAAAGTGCACCCCTGTTGGTGAAAAGAAAAAAAAGCTGAGTTTGACATTTGCAAAAAGAATTCTCTATTTTAAAATGCATTATTTTATGTTTTTGAATTCAACCATAAACAAGTAACTAAGTACCTATTTAAATTCTATATTCGAATATCAATAATTTTGGAATTCAATAATCAAGTACCTTTGTAACTACTTATCAATCAAAAGTATTTTTCCAAGCTAATAGCAGTCAAGCAAATGTTCGGGCAGGACAACGTCTGTCGGGTCCGCTAGTGATTTATAAAGAAATTCTTAAAAATTATTTCAAAGGCGCAACTAAAAAAAAACATTGAAAAAGCTTAAAAATATAAAGTATTCATAAACATTAATTAAGTGGAAATAAACATACATACGGTGACATGCACATGAATTAATTTGGGCTTTTTGTAAAAATAAGTGTTTGCTCATTCCTAACAATACTGTATGAAATAATTTAAAGGGTAAATTGTAAAATCAAATGAATCTTTTTGGATTCTTTTACACATAAAAATATACCTCACGAAATAAAATAACGAGGTTAAGTGTTACGCGAATGTTTTTTTTATGAAACAATAATTACCCAAAAATCTAGGGAAAGGTTTGAATAAAAACTCTCGTCGTGGATTCTAATTTTATTTTACATTTAACATCATCATCATCTTTTCCTTTTCGCCCCTAATGGTGTATAGGGCACTACAGTGGTACACCAATATATCTTTCTTAAAAAAAAACTGTATTTAGTGTTTAATTATAATACTTAAATAATAATCTAGGAGAATGGAACACGAATAAAAAAAAACTTGTTTTGGCTCATTTAAATGGAATAATGTTTTTACGAAATCAACCGTTCAATTTATTTATTTCTTGTCTCTTTTATTTATTTGGAATTTGCAAAAACTACTCGACTCATCAGGGAAAATTTTCAATTAGTTAATTATTTTTCAATTTCTTAGCGAGGAATGTGTTAAGGGTAGGAAAGCTGTACAATGTACATGTACTGTGTACAGTGCATGGCGCACACGTGCACAGTTAGTACTGCACGGGGGTGGAGCGAGGAATTATTTATCGCGGCATATTGCAAGGGGTGAAGCTGCTGTGTTGTGTGGTTTGTGAGATTAAACATTCAGCTATAACTTGCGAGCTTACGGAAATAAATTAAGGATGATGAATTTAATATTTTTATGTAGAGCGCGAAAGCAATTTGCTAAAATTATTTTTCAAATTAAACTACTTTAAAAAATGGTGTGTTAATTAAAACCACATTTAGATATAGTCTTAGTAGAATGACATTTAGAATTAAATAATTATTCGTCCAGTTAGGAAGTAAGTTTGATATTTGTTTGGTGAGCTCATTACCTTTAAGATTTTGTACACTGATAACAGAAGGATTGTTGTGAACTGTATAGAAATTCGTACTTGCGTTTAAATTTTTTCGTAATAGTTTCTTTGATGAGGCACTTCATTTTTCAAAATTGCACCGGTACCGGTATCGTGTAGATATTAAAAATAATAACAAATTTCGCTTTTTCTGAAACTACGCAGATGCAGATATGATGACGAAGACTTATCAGTTTAACATTTGACATAATTTAATTTGCTCACAGGATAGTAGGACAACAATAATTTGAATTATGAAGGTACGATCGGAGTATTTACGGCCGTATATGAGTTGCAAGTATTTTAATCATAAACAATCTTACAATATAACTAAGCGTATTTCAAGATTTTTTTAAAAAGTCCAGGCACATGAAGAATACGTTTCTGCTTGTAAAATAAAATCAGTGCCCTAGACGAGATTTTTAACTCAAAGGCAACTCTTAGGTAAAATAGTGGACATAAAATCTTAAGTTCATAGGTTCGAACATTGGCTGGGTGGATGTAAAATATTGGTTTTAAATGTGGCCAAATATATCATTATTATTAAACGGTTTCCTAAAATTTTACAAAAACAGATAATTTTACCTTTCTTGTAGCAAAAATAATCAAGATACACTTTAATTAGAGTACTATTACCTCAATGATGATGATGGTTTTACAGATATCCTAAATAAATAATTATTTTTAAAGCTTTTTGTATATGAATACATTTCTTGTACAAAGCTTTTTCAATTTTTATTATGGCTTTAACCGTTCTTGGTAATGTGTACCAAAAACAAAATTTTCAACATCTACAAATGTTAAAAGTAAGCAAAACAATATTACAGAAAACAAGACAGAAAAATCAGCTAAAACTTTATACAAAATTAAAATACAATTAACATAAAAATGGATCTTAACTCTTAAAAGGCTGTGGTAAATAATACCTTTGCGCGCGGTAATGTAACATCGTGTTACCACAAGCAAAAAACAGAATGTTCTAAAGCTCAGAAATTGGGAAAATAGCAACATGGAGACATAATTTAGCCCTCTTATAGCAAAAAAAAAACATAAATTCGCCTCTTATATTTCACGCGTGCGTCGCCCATCACGGTCAGCAACCGGCTGAATTTGTTTTACACAACACCGGCTACGGCGGCTACAGAACAGCGTCTCTGACTTCCTTGTTATCTTCGTGCTCCCTCTAAAACAGATGTATTGCTGTATTTGCGTACATGATTTTTCGAGTAGCAAGGTAAAACATTTTTTGTATTAAATCCAGCATTACTACTACTACTACTACCAGGATAGTTATACAAATTTTACTTTCCAAATCGGATGTGAAAATGTCCGCTTGAAGAATATAAAAAATACAACGTCATAATTTTTAAAAATAAGAGAGATATATCAAGTTTTGTTTCGTATGTTGACTAGTGTGAGATCACAGCCACGCAAGAGTTTAAATCAAAATAAAATGTGCAGATAACTAATAACATTTAAAATTTAAAAATCCCAAAACGTGGATAATTCACATTACATAATAAATGCAAATGCAAACTTATTTGACGCAATACTAGAGATGGAGATAATTTAGTTTTTTTTCTAATTATTCTTTTTTTGTTTTCGATTTTTCTACAAAGATTATCTGAAGCAACATGCTCGGGCTATTTTTATGTAGAGCATGTTAAGACATATCCAATTTTTTTTTTACATGTTTTGCGCGAAACAACGCAATTGTTTCATTTTTTTTTTACGTATTCTTACCTTAAAACACGATTAAGAAACAAATACCCAGAGATTTTATAAAAATAGATTTGAAATATATTTATTATTTTAGTTCAGTTGAATAGGCACGTAAGCATGAGCTCTTGTTAGAAAAAAAGTACAACTAACGTTTTCAACAAAAAATGTAAAGAAATATCATATTAGAAACGAAGAGCATTTTAATGAGGAAAAAAAAATAATATGATATAATCGCAATATTTTTAATCCGATAAAAATGCTGCATCTCCTTTTTTTATTACAAAACGGAAATGTATAAAAATACTTCGATATTGTAAAATATCAGAGATCAGTTCGATAAAAAATGTTTTTTTCCTGAATGGAAACATTAGTACCAAAAAGGTTTAATTAAAATAACTTGCGAAAGTAATAATTTTAATGTTTTAATTTTAACAAATTAAAAATAATTCAAACTTAAAAAAATCAATATGCTTATATTAAGAAAACAAGTTATCCTGCCGAAAAGTTACTCATTCGGAATGTTTAAATCGCGAAAATAACTGCTTAAGTTTAATTTTTAAATTGTTAAATTTTTTGGTGGCAGGATATTTTTTAATACACCCATGCTCCGGCACAACTTTTGAGATCACGGAAGACCGTGTTTGTATGTGATTTACCTTTGGTGTGAACTAATTAACATTTGCAATTAAACAGTGCCACTCATAAATACAAACAAGCACACAACAAAAGTGCCGCGAATAGTCAAAGTTGTTTGTTAAGTATAATTCCGCGGTTGCGGCATTTTGCTCGCGGATTTCCGCCGGTTAAGAGAAAGGGTAGGGGAGAGATTGGGGAGAGGGGTGTTTCCTCCACTTCCGCGACACGCTACGTACCGCCTTTATCGCGGATTCTCGCACTTAGGGGATTTTCCCAATCATTAAAGATAAATTTTCTGTTTATGATCGTGAATGCGGCTCAGCGGTCAGTTGGAGCTTCGCTTAAGATAGCAACCCTTGTAAATGCCTACCTTACTAGCACAAAAACTCAACTGTTCTTTCTGAGAATTTTAAAATATTCAGGTAATTAAAATTTCCTTAAAAGTCTATGGGTGATCTTGAGGAAATTGTTAACAAAATGCAAGAAAACTCGGCTTGTCTGGTTTTTGATATTTATACTAAAAATATCCAGATTATGGGCAGAATATTCTGTCCTGACCTTGATTAGCTTCACTTTAGTAATAAATAAAGTCGAAAATGTTGTTAACTTTAAAAACTTTGAAATGCACATTACTGAGAATGGAAGCATGCACAAAAAGCTCGCAACTCGCCTAGGAATTGCTGGTGCAACATTAAACAAGATTCGTCCTTTCTGGAAATCTAGTATATACTCGGTCAAAATAAAATGCCAATTATTATGCCAGTACTCTTATATGGGTGCGAATTTCGGAGCTTTACAAAAACTTAAAACATCAAACTTCTGAGTTTCGAGAGAAAGTGCTAGAGGAGAATATTAGGCACATGGTGGTTTGATTTGATAACTAACATTGAAATCCAAGAACGGACACAGCAGTCTCCTATATCGAGTGTTTTGGGGATGCGGCGGTGAACCTGTGCTGCGCATGCCTCAGAAAAACAGTTGCCTCTCCTTTACACCTGCGGGGGGTCCTGCCGTCCTGGAAGGCCGTCGATGACGATCTTTTGGCTTTATTTAGTGAAACTGAGTGACACGGGGTTGACATTGAAGGCAAAAGTGCTGACCATCAATAGGGTCTCCTGAAAGCACCTGGTGATGTCCAAATGCTTAACCTAGGAGCGGATTCGGAATAGAAGATTTAGAATAAAAAATACAAAAATGAAAATAAATAATTCTCATCATTCCCCTTTCTCGTGCATAGGACATTATTTTTGTAAATCAAATGCCACGTATTTTGATCATCTATTTAATGAAGGTAAGGTCATATATCTTACGCTTCAGGATCGGTCCAGAATCAACAACATATTGCAGTTTTAAATCACTTTTTAAATCAATATTATGTATCCACTTTTTAAAGAATCAAACAAAGGATCTTAAGAAATGTAGACGAATGCACCAACCACTTCTAACGAGACGGATTTATCTCCAATAAATTTTATTTTATTCAGGTTTTTTGTCTGAGAGCAACCATCGAGTCAAAAACACTTATTTTGTGTTTTTATTGAGAACAAAGTATTTTGTCAAAGGATCTGGCCGAATAGGTCAAAAAACGTTTTCATTGATAGTAACCCATGGGATATATGTATTTAGTTACCTGAGTGAAATTTTGTCGACATGTATTTAGGCCATATTTCAAAGTTATGATGATTTCTCAAAACATACCACCCTAGCAAGGTTAGTTTAAGTTAGTTTTAAAATGATTAAATAGTAAATAAATAAAATATGAAAAGAAAAAAAATACGAGATATTACTTGTTCAATGACACACAACTTAGTTACGCCACATTGAGTCTATGTGCACCCATCTATATATATTATATATATATATATATCACATTTGCTAGGATGAGGCGTTCGGATTTATTTACTACCTACGGGACCCTGGTTAAGATGTTGCATTTTTTCCAACCATGGGTACCAATTTTGTTCCGGCGGCAGAACAAAAACTGAATTGAGCGTGTGTACACGTGATTTTTTTTATATTCTCACCGCGATCGCAAAGAAGATATTTTGCAAGTAATAACTATTCAATCCACTGTATTGTGTAATTCGTCATGTGCTCCTCCTTCCTGACAACAAGATCGGATCTGATCCTGACTGCCACGCGCCAGAAATTCCAGAAATAAAGGTTCCAGAACCCAGAATAAGGTAGGAATTGCAGTCATTGTATTAAGGGTTCTGTAGCAAAGTAAATAAAGAATTACGCATCCTGCGAACCAGCAATTTCGAGTTTGCATCTACTAACGGGCAAGTGGCGCGATCACAACTGTTACTTTATTCCCAAGCACAAAGAAAGCTAGGCTTTAAGTAAGTGGTATATATTGATGGCTAAGTTCTATACAGAGATAACAAGAAATTACTAGTTTGTGGTAATGGCTGACTTATTTTTAACATATCTAAATTGATTTGTAAAAAATAATTATTTACATCACCTTAAGTGAAGTATGTTCATTATTTTTTATTTTTTTATTATTTTTTTAATCAATCGACAGGATATTAAAAAAACCCTTATAGATTGGTATACACACAAGTATATACAAATTAAGTAAATTACGATACAAAGAGTAAGATCGCAACAACATAAGTTGCATAATGTAAACAACACAAAATAAGAAAAAAAATACTAAGAAATAATTATTACCTAAGAGAGACAAGATATAGGACATTATAGACCAGTCAGTATGTTTCATTTTTTTCAAAGTAAGGTAATTATTTATCTTTTGAATAATTCTCAGTGCGGTTAAAAAATATCAACCAAATTGTCATTTGGACACTTTATTTTAAATCCTTTTATAATAAATTAATTTAATTGCAAATTTAATTAGTAATACATTTATGTAAAATTTTAACACAATGATTACTTGTTTTATGATTAAAATTAGTTGTAAAGCTAAAAGATTGTTAAGTTTATTTATTTCCATATGAAAACACCTGTTCAACAAGAGAAAACCGATAGCTATTAGGAGTAATAGAACCTTCGTAGGATTGAAAAGGGGTATTTTATTAATATTATAAATAGTTAATCAAAACATAAAATTTTTGAGTTATCACTCTATGGGACTGAGTCATTGATATATTTTTACGTTTTATACATTTTTTCCTAATGTCGTTTATAGGACGAGACATCTTGATTTTGAAACACAATATTTTGTTTACCCATACATTAACTCGTAAAAGTTAAACGCTTGCATGCTCGTCACCAGCATACGACAAACATTACTCCTATCTGTGTCTATTTACATCGCCTTGGGGCTAAGTCCATACCAAGAAGCCTGTGAGTTTATCGCGAGCATTTAAATATGGTATTCAATCTTGGTGGCATTTTTCTCGGCTAGAGTTCTCAACGCTAACCGCTTAGTGCCGGATACCAGTTGATTTACGGGACCCAGCCTTGTGGCTTGTATACGGTTAACTTTGTGCTCTTTATTTAATTCAAAACGGCTTGACAAAGTAACAGGGGAACAGAAACAGAAAGAGCTTGTCCTTCCTCTTTGGGTGATAAATGGACTACCGCACAGTTGTTGGACATCATACAGTGTCGTAGAACTCAGAAAGGCACTTGTTTGTTAAAAAACGTGAATTTCAGTTAATTCGTGTACTTTACAATTAATTTAAAAAAAAACTGTAAATAACTATATAATAAACATTGTTTTGTACTTCGGATCTTTGACCCATGAGTCCACAATACTACATTGGGACCACGACCCAACTCATAATGATGTAATTAAGATTTAATGCACAAATTACTATTAACTCTCAAATAATAGAATGCATATTAAGCCATGCATATTTTTTACGAAAGATTTTTAAAAACTTAAGATGCTGTTTGTGTAATTAAACCGAACAAATAAAAACATATATCTATTAAGATGGATAATTAGTGAATTTTCCTAATTTTTTATTGAAAACCCGATGTTACACTAATAATTGTATATGTATTTTAAAATTACTTTGATGGTGAGCGGGAGCATTTCTTTCATCATTTCTAAAAATGAATATTTTTGAGGAAAAATGCATGAATTGCTTGAGTATACAAGTTTTATGTAAAACAGATTTTTGCTAAATTAAAACTAAAATAAAGTTAAGCAAATCTTTTCGAAAACGTGATGAAATATTTAAAAAGTATTAACCGGAGTTTGCACCTCCCAGGGGTGGAATTTTAATATAATTTAACCCCTTCCTGCACCGGAAACTCACAACATAAGATAGGATAGGGGTTGCGGCTTTGTTTGCACTTTGTAGGAATATGTACATATTTATGCAGCAACTTTTATATGCGTGGAAGATTAAAATGTTGATTCTAGCGCTGGGTTGTCTTGATTAAATGTGAGGGGAAGTTAAGCTTTATTGGATTCAATTATTATCACACATATTAAAACTTAGTGTTTATTGTGTAGATTATAAATAAGCAGAAAATATCATTCCTAGACGCATTTCTATCATGCTTGATGTTCAGGGTTACTTTTCCAACAATATTTTTAACAAGTGAAACGAATATTTTTTATACACTTCTTCTTTTTCTTCAGCCTTTATGTCTTCACTGCTGGATACAGGTCTTTTTCATACCCTTCGACTTTTCAATATTATTTGCTTTCGCTATCGAAATGCCTGTGCATTTTTTCCCCCCATTGCGCAAGCGGCTATATTGTCACCAATCTTTTTGAGGTCTTCTAACGCCTCTAATATCCTCCAAAGGTCTCCATTTCAAAAATCTAGAAGTCAACTTTGCTACACAATCCACGATATCCTCCACTCTGGTTTTATGCCTAATTTAATCATATTTATTATATATCTTAGACTCACCAAGCATGAACCTCTCCATGAATTGTTGCGTGTATTTGAGACTTTCTACATTTTTTCGAAGAAGAGAAAAAAAATCTTTAATTTCAATCAAGCAGGGAAACAATAAATTACCCTTTTTCCTAATCAAATGATTACATAATACTATATTTAACTTTGATTCCTTTGAAATATTTAGTTTTATATATTTTCGTGTCCCACACAGACAAACCAGATATATTTTTTTGTTAAACTGTCATAATCTCATGCCTATATTGTACTTAGTATTATTCATTAGGTTCACCCGTTACCGGCTCATAGTGACTAACAAAGCAATTGAAAACCTGATGTAATGGATGTGCGTTCTAGATAAATTACTATCGCTTACCTCTATCCTTATGGTCATCTGGTCATCCAGGTGAAAATACTAGTGCGAGACCTCTAAATTAATTTATAGTTAGGGAGTTTAATCCACACCTATCCCTTTCTCTGCACAGTAACTTCAATGTTCACAGCCAGTTAAGCATGACGAGTAAGGGTCCTTAAGTCCAAGTGTATTGTGTGAAATCTAAACGTCAATAACTCCGCCAATATAAATAGCTTATTTTTCAGAGTTATAATAGATAAACATACTCTTTTGCCCAGTGAATAAAAAAGACAAAACATAAATTAGTAAGGGTGAAGAAGATTCTAACCGAGTGACGAAGTAAACAAATACTGGTATGGCAACATATGTTTTTCGCACGGGAATGTTGAAAGTTTACTTCTTTTTTAAAAGAGATTGTAGAATAAAGTAACGTTTCATTACACAGAACTTCATCCCTTAGTTAGTATTGCAGACTCAAGAATCAAAGATCTGAGGTTCGAGCCCCGCTTTATTAAAATTTGATATCCGTTTTTTAACGATGAGTTATTTAAAACTCGAAAATGAGCCTCAAAATATGCATCTTTTGGAAAATCAAAAAAACACATATTTTTTTAATACTAAAGTACTTTTGTAAAAATATACTACATTTTTTTAACCCACTGACCAAATCTCTGACTGAAATATAGCATATTTGGTAAAATTTAACAAAATGCTTTTAAAATCAACATTTTGTAGATTTTAAATGCGTTTGTGTGAGTTTTGTGAACGCGCTTGCTCTAGTTAATCGACCAGTAGGGAATACGAATTTTGCAAAAGAGCACATTAATTACAAACGTTAAGAAGTAAATTTATTGTTTCAATATTTTCAAAGGCTAACGGCAAAAATGAGTAATTCAACAATTAAATAATTTTATAGTAAAAAAAAACAAAGTCCATATTTGTGGGACACTGGTTTATATATTTTATAAAAAAAGTATTCCAAATAATGTTCAATGATTTTTTCCACGATCACGCTAAAAAACCAACAAAAATATCGATTAAGATTTTTTTACAAAACCGTTTCCAAGAAACCTTAGGTCTTGAATAGTAAATTATATTGAACTCTTTTAGGGGAAAATAATGGCATTAATTACTCAAAATTTAAAAATATGTAAAAAATAAGACTCCTTTTTTGGTATGTACAGTTTACACTTGACTACGTACTAAATTTCATAAAATATGTGTGTATGCCATAATTTTTTTTTTTCAGTAAATAGAATATAGTTTTTTTGTATAGGTGCTACATATTTTTTTAAACATTTTATTTCTTAAAAATATGTTTGTTTATCAATATTTTGTTCTCTGTTGAATTTATTAATAAACCAACAAGATTTTCATTTACCACTGATTTTCTCAAATTGAACGGTTTGGGTAGGTATGAAAAAATTGCCTTAAGGCAAAACGGCCGCCTTATTACATATGTATGTAAACTGTGTATTATATAAAGTGTTTAAATAAATAAAAAATACACGATTTTTTAAAATATCAAGTAGAAGAATTTGGGTATCTGCGAAGTATGTTTACTACATATGGAAAGACTGATAAAGATATTGAAAGGAGGGTTAGTGCCGGGAACAGGGTGAACAGTGCACTGAAACCTACTTTGGCAAACAAATGCTTTTCGCAGGAGGCAAAACTAGCAGTTCACAATTGAGTTCTAGTGCCAACTCTAATACATGGGAGCGAAGTATTGAATTGAAAAAATGATGGTGAAAGTAGGTTAAATGCTGTCGAAATGCGATCCCTAACGCAAATGTGTGGTTAAACGATGGATTATAGGTGCACAAATGTCGAGATCCGTGAACTATGTAAGGCTGAGTCATGCATTATAGACAGAATCAAGAAAGTGGTGCTGCGTTGGTTTGGACATATAGAGCGAATGGACAGCAAAAGAACGGCTAAAAGGATCTACGATGCGAATGTTGTTGGATGCAGAAAACGAGGAAGACCGAGAAAGACATGGCACGATCAAGTCCATCAAATACTTGAATATGGACATGTCAAGAGTAGGAATAATCGGCATGCGTGCGTGAGAAGATGTATGAATGTAGAGGAAGCGAGGTCTGTATGCAAATACAGAGTGATATGGCGTTCTATCCTCTCTATTTACCCCTATAGGAAAACGGCTTTATGGTTTGTTGTTGTTGCTGTTGTTTATACAAAATTAATTAAGGTGTAAAATAATTTAACGTAAAATATAAAATAATGTTTACAAAATGAGCTTTTTCTCCTTTACTCACTAAGATACTGCTCTTCTCTGCCAGGTCTTACAATTATTTGATTACGAAACATTCTGTGGAAGTCCTTTACATCTTAAGTGCCATTTCTATTTCAAATAACGTTAAACTTAATGACGCCTTTTATATCCATCTATTGAATAATAAAGGTAAAACAGTACAACTACAGGGGTGATTGTTATTTTCAGACATTAAAGGCGTATCTATTGTTAGAGAATCGGTTCTGTGCTTCTGAATGAAACTGTTATTTGAAAGTAATTGGTAGCATCAAATAAAATTTGTTTTGTTGGTACTTAAGGATCAATTCCATTATCTTATTGCAGTTAAATAATATTTGATCATAACTTATTGTACCGTCATATTTTAAGAACACGCATAATCTTATTTTATATAAATATTTTCCAAGTGTAACGTATTGACAGGATAGTCCTAGAAGACGTGATTTCAAAACTGCAGGCTCAAAACATATCAACTGCATTCATTAAGGCTAAACACTGGCTGTCAAACAATAATCAAAGTAGACAATGACCTCTCTAAATATATTTAAGCAGTTAGTGGTATAAGATAAGGAGACAGTCTCAGTCTTTCCTTTTCAATCTAGTAACTGAAGACGCGGCGTCACTGAATATCAGATTGAGAAACAAAAAAATCAACATCATATTGCAATTGTAGCAGAATCTGAGGATGATTTGCAATGACTGGTGCACATGTTTAACCAGAATGAAAAATAATATAATTTGACAATATTTATCAACAAAACAAAGTGTTTTACAATCATAAAAGAACAAATGAACGTAGTTATGCAGAAAGCAGTCAGTCCACAATTTTGTAAAAATGATATATTGATGTAATTGGGTGCAATAAAGTCAATTCTATGTCCTGCTTTAAACAGACAGACCGCTTTCATACAAAAAATGTTTTAATCACCTTCTGAAAATGGTGTCCCTCACAAAAATGGGATTTTTCAATTTGCAAAAAACACCCACAGCACTAGAAAATCTAAACGAATTTAAAAATCATTAAAAATGGTCAAATACATAATTAAATTATTGTTTTCTATGTTAAAAGAACTAATATATTCCTTGTTTATCATTAGTTTAAGTCAAAAACATTCCAACTGTTGTGGAGATTTGTTTAATTACTCTTTTCGCAAGGGTGCTATTATCTCAGTTTCACTTTTCTATGGCTGGCTGCTTTCTACATAACTACGTTCAAATATAGTGCAGATTGATGATTGAGAGTCAACCCATCGAACGAATGTCAAGATTCAGATACCTGGAAATGTATATCTCGAATCAAAATTAACTTAACAATGAAGTTCTCAAATAGATAATACGGCATCAGGATGTTTAAAAGACTTTGTCGAGAAAAATAAACACGTGCATTTAGAAAACAAAGTGCAGATCTATAAACTTGAATCCGGCCGATAACGACAATGAAATCAAATCAAGAGCCGATACAACCAAAACAAAAGCACTGTTTAGAACTGCAGAAATGTAGACGTTGGGTAATATTTTGTAAAAGACGCTAAGAGACTGGATTAGAAATATAGTTATTCGTGAAACCTGCAACGAAGAAGATATTGTGAGATAGGGCAGGAAAAGACGATGATTCTGGCCCAATCACGTGGATATGATGGATACTTGCAAATGTCTACAAGTGATATCAAACGAAATTCCAGAGGGTGGTCGCCAATCAGGAAGTCTTTCAAAAAGGTGGCGAGACAGTTAGAGTAAGGTATCACAGGAGAGCTCTTTGTAATTAACAGATCTCCGGATCTACTACAAGATGGAATTGACTCAACCCCCTTGGAAGCTATTATGACTGATGTATTACAACGGAGATGGATATCAATTCGCAATATGGAAAAAGCAATATGGAAGTTCGGGCATTAACGTGGCTTATGACCCATTGTTGACTGGTTTAAGTGGGCACTTTTGACTCTGTATTTCAGTCAAATGAATGTCATTTTCGTCGATGGAGGTTTCAGCTCTTTAAGTTTCAAAAGTAGGTAGAATCGTAAATTCTACACACTGTCTAAAGCAGCCCCTTAAACCAACCAGTGACAGAAGGTAAGCCTTGCAAATGCCTGGACTTCCGTATTCTCTTCTTTAAAATATTTAAAACTCTTTTTTTGTGATAAAGTCAATTATTTAGTCTCTGGGTTCGATTTCTGGGAGGATAAAATAATAGTTTAAAAAGTGGTTTTATACTGTGTCTTGGATTGGTACTTGAAACATAAGATTAATCATTTACCTTCCTATAGCAAAAATATATTTAAAAAAATGCATGTACGTACTAATTTAATGCAAAGCACTGTGCACCATCAGCTACGGATTGGGTCGAATGATTACGATGATTTATTTGAGTAATAAAAAATCGGTATTATTTTTATCAGAGCATTAAGAATAATAATTGTTTAAATAATTACAATTAAGCTGAAAATTTAACACCGTCAGTGATATGTCTTTCATCAATTGTTAAGGGAAATAATATAATCTAATTTAGAATGAAAAAAAAGATTAAGTGAAATATAAATAATTGATTTGATTCGTATCTGTCAATCAAAAGATACTATAATATAAACTTGAGGCAAACTTATTTAACCCTTTCGGGCCCTTGGGGGGTATATAGGGTCCCTAAGGAAGCATATTTTTTGATCATCATATTGATTTCATTTTTTGCATAATCCTACCCAATTATGTTATACTGGGTTTTGGTCCCGTGATAGTATTGTGGACTTATGGCCTGTCCGAGACAACTCGATTTCCATTTATCCAGCACGGGTTATATACGACTTTTAGAAAATGGTCTGAAAATTTTAATATTCGAGTTAATAACCGAGTGAATCTCGTTTTCTTTTAATTAAAAAAAATCAATAAATGTATGAAAATAATGAATTATTTTTCTACTAAATACTTTCTAAAATAATTCACATTTGTCTTTACTCCCCCTTCCCCCTCGTGTAAACAGCAAACATTACAATTTATAACTCTATAGAGTTTCTAACTTTTTACTAAGCTCTTTATTGTACCATTTTTAATACAATTTACAAGTTTTGAACAATTATTTTTTTCATACTTACGCACCCTCTCCCTCATTCATTCCCACACGCACATGTATCCTCTCCCTCATTCATTCACGCATACACACATTCACATACACATGAATAATACAAACGTCACACAAATACAATTACTAAACTTATTTTCTTACATATTATGTGTCATTATATTTACAGTGGATTTTTTCAATTGGCTTTAGTATTGTTTAGATTTTTCTAATTATTTTGTTTATGTAATAGCTGTAAAAATCCCAAATAAAATAAAATAAAATAAAAATAAAATAAAATTATTATTTGATATGTTGGTCAGTACGATTTTTTTTTTACATCAGGGCTTGGAAAGTTTAGTAATAAGTACTTGATAATCTTTTTTGTTTTTCACGAAAGTAACAACAAATCATTTTAGTTGAACAAATAACTTTTTTTGAATGAGTATCCAACTTACGTAACAATTGATTGTTGATTTTCCATAATAATTTATAAGAAACCATCCATTAAGTAATAAGTGGAGCTATCAAAATGATAATATTGAATTGTGATAACTTTTTTCGTTTTTGATGAAGCAGTCAGTTTTCTAGAAACATCTGTTTCGCAACTAATTAATTTCTCGGTCTTTTCACCCACTTTGTGATATTAATTGATGGTCAATTACTGCAACGTCTCTCTTCAAAGCTTTGTCTAGGCGAAACATTTATTTTGTTTCTTTTTGCCAACCTTTGAAAGCAGATGAAGCTCTTCAGCAACCGGCTTGCAATCTCTTTTTCCGGTAACGTTCATTGTCGGTTTATATGTAATTTGCTTTAAGAGCTTTATTTAAAAATACGTTTTTGTTTTTTTAATCGAACGGTGAATAAACAATCAAGGAAGGATATTTATGGGCTAAACAAATAAAAACAACTTAAAATAGGTGTTTAAAACGTAGGAAAAAATGTGTAACTCATAAAAACACTATCTGAATTTATGTTTGTTACACTTTACGAAGTTTCTGTATATTTTAAATACAACATCATAATTAACATATTACAACAGAGATGAAGAACATTTAAGAGAAGGTAATACAGAAGTCCAGGCATCTACAGGGCTTATGACCTGTCAATGGCTGGTTTAAGTGGTCAATTTACACACTGTGTAACATTCACCATTTTGCCGATATTTGAACATCTATATTCCTTCAATTCTTTTATCTCTTGATGTTTGTGAAGTTAAAGAGCTGAAACCTTTATTTATGCGGGTAAGATTCATCTAACTGAATTATTTCACCCACATACTAGGCAACGCCTGAAAATATTATTTTTTCAATTTCAATACTTCTTCATGGACCAGGTAATTTATCAACGATATTTTGAGTTTGTCCAAATTTTTTTAGACAAGAACTGGATTCAACTCCCTGGGGAGCTGTTTATATTAACATATTACAACAGAGATGAAGAACATTTAAGAGAAGGTAATACAGAAGTCCAGGCATCTACAGGGCTTATGACCTGAGGGCTGAAGTCCAGGCATCGACAAGTCATAAGCCCTGTAGATGCCTGGACTTCTGTATTACCTTCTCTTAAATGTTTTTCATCTCTGTTATAATATGTTAATATAAACAGCTCCCCAGGGAGTTGAATCCAGTCCTTGTCTACAAAAATTTGGACAAACTCAAAATATTGTTGACAACATAATAATATTTAACCGAAGTTGTGCCACGGGCACTACAACAATTTCTCCGTTTCTGTGCTCAGAGGGCCGGTCATAAAAAAAAGGACGTAAAAACGCGTGCCTTTGTGCACTTTTAGATTTCATTCACGTCGAGATATCTGTTAACAAATTGATGAAACGCAAAATGAGAATTAATAAAATTATCGATATGACAGCGGTTTAAATGATAGTTTCTAAAACTTGCCTTAAATTTCGGGACCTACTGGGAACTACCATAGCTATACCTTTCTTCTTCTTGCGGTGATGTATCAAGTCCCCCTGACGTTGGCGATCACTACATCAAAAGCATATCAGTCTTTCGCTACTCCGAGGCCAGAACAATTCCTTGTTGGATGTACTCGCCATAGTGATTCCTGGAAAAATATGACCAGAGCGGTTTCCCTTTGCCTAGCAATACCTAGCGGTACAGAAAAGTTTACGTTCAAAATTTACCGAAAACAAAAAATTGGATAACCTTTTTTTTCTCTTTAAATAGGTTACTCATAATAAAATTTTAAATAATTGTACAATGAGTTCCGAGACTTTGTTTTTATTCTTATTAAAAATCTTCTATTTTTTTTGCTTGCTTCATAACATTTGACATTTTTACGAAATGAAATTAGAAAATTTATCACTAAAATTAAAGACAAATTATACTAAATAAATAAATTTTGAATAACCAGTATCATGAATCAGGAATCTCCGTCAGCGTTTCGGAATACCAGGTGCAGTAATGATCATCAGAATGGTCGAGAGGAGTTTTAAGTAATGCCAACTTTTGTTAGAAACGGCAAGAGGAAAATAAGAAAATACTTTAATAATGAGGATAAAGAATAAACTAAGTAATACTTTGCAAAATGGTTCTTTATACACAAATAAATTAATTCACTTACGATTACGTAATTTTGAATTCATTAGCCTTTCTGTTTTTGTAAAATGAAGAAGTTCGGTGGTTTTTGTATTTTTTTATTAGTTAATAGGCTAACAAACTCAGCCTTTTTTTGATAAAAATATATTTATGTATAATTTTATCAGCGTTGTGATTTTTTTAAGATTTGTGATTTTGAAATTACTCCGTCTGTGACGTCTCAAGTTCTTTATGGTGAGTTGTCCTGATTAGTGGGTTGACTTTCCGCTAATTGGATATATATCGCAACATTCTATTATTGGTTAATTTAGAAGAATTTGTAATGTCATTTAAAGTAGTTTATTTTTATTGATTTTTCATACATTTTCGAGAAACTTTGCCTTACAACTAAATGGTCTAATTTTTAGTAAGAAAAAATATTTTCTATCCTATTTCCCGTTGCACAGAACTTCCTTATTACATTTAATTTTAATAAAAGATACCAATCTCGAAGATGTCACTAAAGCAATAAAGCTGGTGACTGTTTTTTTTTTCAAATTTGTGGATTTAAGTATCAGTCGTCTTTTGATTCTATAATAAATTATAATCAACTTACACCAACAATTTAAAAGAGAGTTTTTTTTTTAAAATTCATTTTTATTTATATTAAAATTGATAATAGATTTAAACTTTTCATGGACTGATTGATTGTGTTATTAAGGATTGATTGAAAGATTCAATAAAGCAAGAGATTATTATTAGTTAATCCTACGGCAAGCACAAATGGTTGCTTTGTGTTTAGTGTGGTATTTCATTTTATTTTTTTGTTTCTATAATTTTGGTTAATTATGTATTTCTTTGTGTTTAAATGCTGTAACTATATATTTTCCAAAATAAAATTTCAAAAAATGTATTTATAGGAGAACGTAAAATTTTACTTCGGAATGTCTCATATCACTTCCAAAAGAGATTTTTTTTCCTCGCATTAAGCGTGTCAAATAAGCCTAGGAGTTTTAGTGTTTTGGGTTAAGGTATTCAAATGGGAATGGATTCTAGAATCCTTCGATACAGAGAAAATGGCTCAGTAAGGGGCACTTTGGAGACCGGAATGAATCTGCCATCAATATTTTATTTCCTTCTCTTCGGAAACAGCTATTATTTCACTCTTAAGAGAATCTTCTTATGCTTATGTTTCTCTTGTGTTTCCGGTAGATGCCGGAAATATAAATAAGTAAACTTTTGTTAGTAAAATGAGTACTTTGAAGAAAAAATCACAGAAATTCCATCAGTTTTTCCCAAATGAATTTCACTGTACATTTTTTTTTTCCAAAAAAATATGTCGTAGTACTCAAGAACGCCATTTTAAGCAAAAAGGCAGTTTTTTAGTGTGGAGGTCATCATCATCAAGCCGTAAAGTTGGCAAGGCCGAACAACCTTTTGGTTCATAACGCGTAACCCGACACAACGTCAGCTCGGAGAAGTAATTAAACGTCGTGCAGCGAAAAAATATGCACATTTTATCTTGGCATTTCGTGTCACCCGTCCACCAGCTCCTCGCCAGTGTTCGCTATTGTAAATTCCTTCTGTACAAAATTATAAGGATATAACTCGTGTGTATTGAATATATCTTCTCTTCAAGATGGTCGAAATAAATCCGACCTTATAGTTCTATTTAAAATTCTCAACTCACTCTTTGATGCGTCTGAACTACTGAGCTCAATAAAATTAAATATCCCAACTAGAAACCTCAGACAAAACATACTCTTTCCACCAACCATAGACATATATTTCCTACAAATTTTAACCATAGAATTAACTATGGTTTTCATTCCCCTATGCCTAGAATTCTTAGGTCTGCCAACAAACATACCAGTCTTGCTTTCTTTGAAAACAAGTTATCTTTTTTCAAACGATTACTGAATCAAATTCATTTATAAACACCTCTCTCCCACTCTCCCACTCTCCCACAAAGTCTACTATAAACCATTGAATCTTTCTAATTTTGTTTTAATAATTTTCTATGTAAAAATGTGTCCTTAAAAATGCCTATTGGGCGTATATATAAATAAACAAAAAAAAAGTATCTACCTAATAAATCACTTCAATTGTAATCCATCTTTCTGATTTAACCTCAAATCAATTCACGCGCACCCATCCATATAAATGGTGACCCCGACGTCAAAAATCATAATTTGAGTTTAATATGAGGTTATGTCCTATAAGAAGTTTTGAACCACTTGATACAAAGAAATTAACTGTGAAACAATACTCAGTATGCAAAACAATATGTTATTAAATGTTATTACATATTTGTACCACTTACCGATTTTTCAATGTCTATTGGTTTCGAGAAGTATTCGTCTCTTTGTGAGGTCACCAATTAAACCAAGATGTAAATCCAACTATAGACCTTCACCATAGTTGTTGCATAAACATGTAAAACTAAAATGCAATGCTTTTAGTGAGCAACCCTAACATGCACTGATTAAGTTACGAAAATATTTGTTGTTGCCGGAGAAATAATTGAAGAAAGAGGAAGTAGGTGGAAGGAGGGGCATGAGTTTAATAGGTATACGTGAGTTCAATATATTTTAATGGTAAGTGGTTTTATACAAATGTCTAATTACATTTATCAAAATTTTAAAAATAAATTCAATGTTTCAAATATTAATAATAGAACATAATTTTATTTTTTGTTTTTTTTAAGCAATCAAAAATTCTTAAGAGATTCATTTGCAAAAACACAATGTAGATATGACACACACAGATTTTATACTTCTAAAACTATTGAAAAATCGTGTTACTTATTATTAAGTTCATGACTTTATGAATTTGAGAAAAGTATTTTTTATTTTATTTAAACACTTATATACATTAACAGTTAAGATACATATAAACAACGACGGGCATATTTCTATAAAACAATTTTTCCTTACCTACCCAAACTATTTAATTTGAGAAAATTAGTGGTATATGAACATATTGTTGTTAAATTAAAATATTTTCATAATAAAACTAAATAATGATAAACTTATATATTTTTGAAGAAATTAAAATTAATTAAACATCTACACTATACTATGAAGAGAAGGGCAAGGGGTTAAGGAGGGAAGGAAAGAAGGAGGAGAAAGAAAAAACTTGAAAATTCAGGAAGTGACAAATATATTTATAAAAAGGTTATTTGAATGTAAATAAAGAAGAGGCGTCTCGGGCATCATTATTTCATAATCGAGCAGCTACTACTGCGAAAGAAGAGGCAAGAAAGTTAGAGCAGCGATAAAAAAGTTGAAAAACACTAAAAAGCGTCATATCTCAAATTACGACTTTTGTTAAAACTAGCCTTTGCTCATGACGGCAGTAGATTATTAAAAAAAATAATATAATCATAATTTTGGGTGACCTACCCACTTGATATTACTGAAATTAATTGTGTGATTTTCACCCATATGCAAAATTTTCTGAGTATCTTATATTTGATTTTTTTTTGTTTTATTTTTGCACCACAACATGCCAGAAAGCTCAATTACCGTGGTAAATTAAGGCTGAAGAAAAATAAAATATAATTTTTGTGTTCTCAGCGGGAATCGAACTCGGAATCTTCAGTGTGTGGGTCAGGTGTCTTAGCCATTACAGCGCGGAGGTTGCCTAAGGCTTAAAGACTTTAAATAATAAACTAGAAAATTTTATTTAAGGGAGAATTTACATATGTTTTTATGATACCCGGTATTTAAAAAAAAAATATTGACAATATAAAAGCCTAAAATGCTTAGTTTCAATAATTTGAGTTTGTCCAAATATGTGTACACAAAAGACTTGATTTCACCCCCTAGGTAGTCATTAAGATTACAACAGGGATAAAGAACATCTTAATGACTCCCTAGGGGATGAAAACCACTATTTGGCTTACAAACATTTGGACAAACTCAAAATATTGAAATAAAACCAACTGGTCCAAGAAGTTCAAAAATTGAAAAATTGTTTTCAGGCGTCTCCTTGTATGTAAATTTAATTTAATCTATTCACAACAATAAATGTTTCAGCTTTTTAATTTCACTTAAATCAATAGATAGAAAAATTAAAGAAATAGGGATGTTCAAATAAAGGTAGAATGGGGAATGTTACAGTGAGTAAAGTGGCCACTTAAACCAGTCAATGACAAACTGTAAACCCTGTAAATGCCTAGACTTCCATATTCTCTTTTCTAAAATGTTCTCCATCTTTGCTAATATTTGTTAAGTGCTTAAATGTATTGTAATTGGTCTAAAGCAAATCATATGAGCTAAGCGAAAAAATAATGACGTCATTCATTTTCCGTTTTTATTTGTTTTTTACGATCTCTGTAGCTAAATGACTGGAAAACGGGGTGAGAACAAATGAGTGTGTGTAAAATTTTATGCAGTGAGATCATGTCGTGAAATTACCGCAATTTTCAGCAAACTACGTGACTAAGGTGTTATCATCAATGTTGCATTATCTGCATTCCGGAAAACTAACGGAGAACCGTTAGCAAAATAACCACACAAATAAATATATTTACGCTTATGTTTTCTTTTAAGTCAAGTTTAAAATATTTTATATGTTCGTGCTCCATAAACCAATTTTACGTTTTTTTAAAATATATTTGTGAGTAAATTTGTGAGTTGATTAATCTTTTCTTTCTTGCCTCTTCCCAGTTTGTATAGGATCGGTCCTTCTGGTAGGCAGTATCTAACTCTTCTTGTCTTATGTGATCTCACTAGTCAGCTGTTTCCTCCTCAGGTCCCTATCAATATTGGTTCACCAGGTGGCTTGTGGATGACCTCGAGCCCTCGCTTGTTTGGGGATATACAACCCTATTTTTTACCACGTGATCATCATTCCGTCTACTAACGTGTCCGTACCATTGGAGTCTACTTTCTTTTAGTTTCTTCGGAAAAGGCACAACCCTAACATTTTAATTTTTTGTCTTGTCAATCCTGGTAACACCTGCAGACCATCTGAGCATCTTAATTTCTGCAGTATGAATTTTACACTCATGATTTTTCTTCATAGTCTAGCATTCAGAACGACCAGGACAAACGGCTGTTTTGTATGTTTTACCTTTGATTTTTATTGGGATTTTTGGGTCACACATAACATCTGACAAAGTTTTCCATTTTTTTCAACAAGTATTAACTAGATGTATTTCATTAATTTGCATCTACGGACGCATCAGGCGTTACTACAGATCCGAGGTATTTAAACTGTTTAACTTTTGAGAGAGGTGTGTTGCCTATATTTATATATTTGGCGTAAATTTTTGAGAAAATTTCAAAAAAACAAAAGAAAAATTCAAATAATTATTAGTGAAATTTTTGATGGAATTTTATCGTTATTAATAAAATGAAAATTTTCATAAGCTCAGGTTGACAATTTAATCTACTTGGTTTTATAGACAAAAAAAAATGTTTTATTACTCTTACGACATTGTCAGACTAGTACAGTTTCAAAAAAGCTTAAACTATTACTATTCTGCAAAAGTGGAATACTTTATAGACAAAGAGCGTATTTCTGCCTCCATACCAAAGATTTTGCGTAAACCTAGAAACTTTGGTGCACGAATAAAAAAATGGCAATTGACGAAACACACAAACACCCAAATATCATAAACAAAGACGACGGGCTGAAATTCATCAACGTGTTTTCCGGCACTACACACCACAAAAATGACACGGAATGTGCCTAGTGCCGACTTCGACACGGTTCAAATAACTAGTACATAAACACATAGTTTACTCTGAAGATGGCTCCTGCAATGGAAACCGAAACGACGCAACGAATCCAACTTATACGAAATCATCCAAAAAATATACAATACATATTGAAAACAGTGGCCGTTTAAATCTACGCACCCATATATAATAAATGCTGAAAATTTTTAATATGTATGGGGGGGTTGAATATTGGTTGATAGACAAAACTAATAATGAATATTGATTTACTAAACTTAAATGTTTTCTCATTTAAAACATAAAATTTCATACCAATTTGACCATGCTGCAAGAACCATTGAATCGGTTATCAGTCTGCTACACTTAGTTGATTAATTTAATTTTTATTTTGTTCAAAATTTATTTGATACTCATTTAAATTTTGCTTGTTGCAATAAAATCATTAAAAAAATTGTCTTTGCACGTAATTTCTATTTTTTTAAATTTATATCGGGTTAAAAGAGTCACGTGTTTTTTTCTTTTTTAATTATACAGGGTTGTTATTTAATTTTGTATTTTTTTGACCTAATTGCGCAACCAGCAAGAATCTTATATTCATTAAAAAAATTTACACTCTCGTAACTCGTATATGACTTTTCTTAAAAAAAATTAAACGTTTTTAAATATAATTCAAATAACCTCATTTGTATAATTACTTTGGCAATTTAAGTTGTGATAGCCCGTTTTATATTATTAGGAATAAAAACATTGTATGGTTATCTGGTAGCGTGACTCCGCATAATGACTCCAGCCTTTGTCTGTCGGATACTCTTCCGTCAACAGTTGTTAATGTCGCGTGCTTCTAAACTGGAGACCGCTTGCATACTCGCTTTGTACAGCTCAAGCTCTTTTTACAAGATAATGTATTAAGTATCATTTTATGTAACTATTTTCCTGTCTTAAAATAACTACAGTAATTGCTGTTGACTTCGTAGAATTACCTGCTGATTCATGAATTTTATTACCTAGGAGTGATTTTAGCCAAGTAACATTTATAAAAACGCTTTTGCCCGAACCTTTTCACCTGTGATTTTGGATCTCTTCTCAAATAAGAGTAAAATTTATTAGTTTTCCCCGTGCAATCATCTCATTGGTTTGGGGGTTCAAATCCAATGAAACAATTTAAATCGAGGGCAAACACACAAACGTAAAGGCCTTTCCTGGGACCAGAGAAGGGCAATAAAACCTAAATAAACGGTTCAATTATTGTAAAAGTTGGGAGATTGGCAAGGAAGAGGGCGAATAATAAAAGAGAAAAAACTTGGCTATGTAGAATTCCTTTCAATATACTGGAACGAGTCTGATTCTGCACATTTTCAGTCATTCCAGACAGTGGTATTAAATGAAATTTTATGTCAGCAAAATTTTATTTGAAAGCGATGTAATCGGTAAGATAAAAAATGATTAAGCTCATTTAACAAAATTTAAAAGTTGTAACTTAAAATAAAATTTGTTAATTTTTTTCTGTACTGAAAAATATCTCAAATATTTGTTGGATAAGAACTAGTGAGACTCTTTTTTTTATTTTCAAATTTGTGGAAATTTTTCTCTCGTTTTATTTTCGGGCAATAGAAAGAACGACGTCCCGATCTATTCAATTACTCGGAAAGAAAACACGATTGCCTATTAGGCGGAGTAGATTTAATAGGAAAGATTGCAATATAGCCCGTTGCAGCAATGTGCATAATTCAATTCAGATTTCTTTCTCGGAGACAAATTAAACGGAATTGAATGAGTCTATTATCCTCGCGACTTGTCGTTTTGTACAGGGAAGTTTACGAGATAACTTGGCTATGCATGGAATATAAGAAATTTATTCGCAAACTTTTACGTCAAAATAAAATGTCTCGTGTTTTTGTTTCGTTTTATTAAGCTCTTAACGACGAATGTGATCTTAAAATGCGATAAACTTGATAAACTTCAGAAGAAGCTACTTAGTGAAATGTATAAAAAGCAGAAAATTGTAATAAGCGCAAGCAAAGAGAAGCCGAGTATAATTAAATGGAACGTGAGGTTTTATTTTGTTTTTCATTTTAATATTTTGATGATTTAAGTGTAAAAGCTAAAAATCCCAAAAAATTCGTTTAGAGATAGTAAAACAGGAAATATTTAAATGGCCACCTAAAACTTGTTTCTTGAATTCTTTCCAAGTTTAATATTTGTTAAAAACTACACTACCAACTACCAACATGTCTACCGATTTCGAGAAGTATTAGTCTTTTCGTCAGGACACTAATTTCGCCAATATGTAAATCCCACTATACATCTAAGTAGTCGAACAAAAATACTCAATCAACGCAACATGCTGATGCATAAAAAAATATGATTTATCGTCAACAGATGAAAAAGTTTGGAGAATGTGGATGTTTAAACATAGTCAGACGGTGAAAGTTACACAGCGTGGTGTAAAATGAATCAGCCAATGACATATTATAAGCCTTGTAAATGCCTAGATTTCCACATTACCTTACAAAAATGTTTGCGCTCTTTTGCAGTAAATTTCAATCTTAATAAGTCTACAAACACGTGGACGCACACAAAATATTGTTAAAAAATTATATTGAAAAATGAAAAATTGTTTTCAGGCGTTGCCTAGTGTGTGAAATAATTCAGTCAGATAAATCTCTTCACAACAATAAAAGTTTAACCTCTTTAACTTTACAAAAATCAACAAACGGAAGAATTGAAGAAATATGGATGTTCAAACATAAGCAAAATAGTGAATGTTACACAGTTTGTAAAGTGGCCACTTAAACCATCCAATGACAGGTCATAAGCCCTGTAAATGCTTAGACTTCCATATTCCCTTATTTAAGGTATTCTCCATCCCTGTTGTAATTTGTTTTAATTATATTACACAAACTAAAATTGAAATGTTAAAACATTGTATGTTTGTACAAAAAATAATAACCTATCCGATAAATATCTATACACCACCACTCCATACAACTTGCGTTTATGTTAAAACAGGTATACCTACATAGATATATGTAAAACAAAGAATAAAAATTATTGTACAAATGTAATAGAAAAAAATGCGTATTTTTATAACTATTTTTGATCAGATGCACAAAATCAGATCATTTTAAGTTCAAATTGAATATTTCAAAAGCAATGTATTTTAGTAAATACAAACCTGTTACCTGCAAACCTGTTAATGTATGAGAGTGAAGATAAAATTGTAAAAATGTGATGAAAGGTTGAATACTGACGAAATAAAGTCTCTCAGGCGAATGTGTGATTAAACGATGTATGATAGGTGCGCAAATGTCGAGATCCGTGAACTAGGAAGGCTGAGACGAGCATTATCGACAGAATCAAGAAAGAGGTGCTGTGTTGGTTTGGACATGTCAAGCAAATGGACAGCGAAAGAACGACTTAAAGGATCTACGATGCGGATTTTTATGGATGCATAAAACTAGGAAGACCAATAAATACATGACCCGAACAATTTCGTCAAATGTTAAGAGTTTGCATGAGAAGATGTATGAATGTAAATGGGGCGAGGTATGTATGCAAATACAGAGTGATGTGGCGTTTTATTATCTCTGCCTACCCCTACGGGGAAACGGCGTGATGGTTTGTTCGTTTGAAATTATAGCTTAGCCTTATTAAGTACACGAATAAATGAGTTTTCTATTTTGTTGAAATTAATTCTGTGGGCAGAAGAAATAATAATTATCATTTTGTTCCATTTATATATTTGGGGTTGCGTAACAAGCCTTTCTTGGTGAAGATTCAGCCGAATTAACGTGAGATAAAAACCAAGGAGTGTTTGGGGGAACACTTTGCGAAATTGAAATTCTGTCGGCTGTAGCGATGAAAATAATTCTGTTTTTTTTTTCGTTAGCATGCTATTTGAAAAAGCATTTAATCATAATAATTATTTTGAAAATCTTATGTTAACTCTCTGCCTTGTCCTTGCTTGCTTTTGGTTTTTGGAATTTCGGTCTGATTTTATAATTCAAAAAAATTGCTTTTTTTTAGTTTTATTTAAATTTTTTCAAACAGTGCTATCACTCTAGGCCTTAATATGACACACTTGCCAATTCTTTTTAATTCATTTAATGACCACACCACATCTACTGTTATTTTAAATACTATACAAAATGTTCGTCGGGAAGGTTGACTACTTTTTTTTTGTATAACTTTATGGAAAATTAAAACAAAAGGGTGAAATGCTGATAAATGTTAAAATAATGTTAGGAATTACGTATGGAAAACAATGTTAGCTTAATACCCGCCTCTGTAAGCATTACAAATGCTGGCTCTTTTATTTAAATTTTATCACATTTTCACATATTTCTACTGGTATTTCATTAATTTCGTCACGTGAATGTTTTGTTAAAGTTGCTCAAGTGTTTTGATTTGTTAACATAAACTTAACACTATAGATGTCTCCACAAAAAGACGTCCGGGGCTGCAAAATCTGGTGACCATGGAGCCCAATCGATATCACCATTTCTTGAGAAAGTTTTTGTAAAAACAAATTTCTCAATAATTCCACTGCAACATTCGCTGTACGTAAAGTTCCACATTTTTGTTGAAAGCACGCGTTAATTTAACTTAAAACACCTAAGTTTGGTATATTGAAGTTATTAATCATCTTACGATAACGTGCTCTAGTAACACTATCCGCAACACCACTTTAATCTTCAAAAAAGATAATGCTTTTCATTACGACTTTTTTACGAAAATTCTTCAATTCAATTCATATATTTTAAATATAACATATACTTTATAAACATATATTCAATTCGTACATATTATAAAAAAATACACGAAAGAGACTCATGTCAAAGTAGTAGGAGAATTTCACTCCGGAAAACCCCTTTGGATACATGGAACAGATCAATATCCAGAGCGATGTTGTTCAGCATAACGGTAGCCCTTCCAACAGGCATAACCATAGGCAGGTTAGTCTTGAATATCGGAATATGAAACAATCTATGCTAACAATGTCTTAGGTAATTATCAGGAACATACAAACCAATGCTCATTATAATATTAGAATTATCGATCATACCGCGCAACAATCGATAAAAATGTGGAGTCAAATACATATTCCTTCTAGTCTCTAAGCTGTTGAAGCCAAGCATACCCTGGAGAAACTCGGTCGAGTAGAGCCAACAATAATATAATTATGGTTATCATTGCAAAATAAGCCCTTGTAAAAGATGCTTTTGTGTCAACTAAATTTTAAATGGATACAGATGTAAATCTTTACGCTAAATTTTCAGCAAAGTTGTTGTCTTAAGTCCAATATCTTAAGCACGGTGTTGAATTGAGGTTGATGAATTAGTTTGAGCACTTTCTAGGACAGCAACGCTGTTTTCAACTAATCTTTTTGTATGTTGTGACGCAGGTTTGTGTTTACCTGCTACTCAGCAATTTTCTTCAAAATCTTTCACTTAAAAAAAAAAGGGTTTTGATTGCATATTATTTTCTATTATTTACAATAATTGATGATTGATTTTGATTAAACGTTTTCAAGATAAAAACACCTTGATTTATTTGGTATTTTTCTATTAAAGATTTACCGCATATATGTTTCATGTCTGTCAAATTAATATGAACTAAACCAAAATGACGGCCAAACAAAGTAGAAAATCCCCCAATCAAACACCTGCTTGCCGATTGGCTAAACAAAAATTAAGGTTTTTACAAATTTTGCAAACAGTTATTGTAATATTTAAACAATTCACGTTATACCTACAAATAAACCGACACAGACAGGATACTGAATTGCAACACAAAATTTATTGTAAATGAATCAAATGTGATATGAAGTACATGCGATCAGCTTTACATTTCAAGTGCTAGTGCAGAGACTATTAATAGATTATCTCAGTATAAAACCACATTTGAAACCATTAGGTTACGTCAACATCGCTAAGAGCTGAACCCGGAACCTCAAGCGAGGTAGGCAAATGCGCCAACTACTTCACCATGAGTCGGACATATCCCCATTTGATTTCCCTTTTCAGGATCTAAACCTGAAAGTAGCCTTCTTCGAAAACACTCTTCCAGGGTTCTATTTCATACATCAAACTAGGTTTATCATCCATCAGGAGACGGGCAAAATATAAATAAAATACTTAGCATTTACTCAAATTTACAATCTTCAATTAGCATTTTCTAATGCTAAACATTTCTCTATTATTGCTAAAGCGCTTATGCTAATTATCCAATTACTAGTGGGTTGTTTCGTAATCTGATGCGAGTGGTGTCGTCATATCTCCCCACCAATCACGACCCTTGATCATTCTCCAACTGAAATGTGACCTTTGCTTTTGAAATGAGATAAAATTCAAAGAAGGTAAACTTAATTCAATAAATATAATGAAAGAAAAAGGAAGCCTAATTTACTTAATAATATCAAGGTCTTTCATTTTGAGGTTTCCTATTGCAAACACCGTGTAAGTGAAAAGAATATGAGTAAATTGAAAATTTCGTTTACTTTTTACTATGATAAAAATATATCATCATCATCATTCTATGTCTACTCCCTAGTTAAAGCATATGGGATCCACAAATAGCCTTCATGAATCTCTGTCGGCTTCCAACACCTTTCCGTCCTCCCAAATCAGGTTCTCATCCCGAAGTTCTGACATAAACTGCCGATGAACAGGTGGACGTCAGATAAGAGCACGTACGAAGGTCATAAAAACGTAAATAAGATGTTGTTTTAAATTAAATATCACAACCAGAATTATCTTCTTTAAAAAAAAAAACAAAATTCGATAAAAAAAGGTTTCAACTAAAATATTTCAATAATTTTTATTTTTTTACCGAAGACATAATTTTAAGTAGAAGTAGAGGAAAATGTCACAAAAATGTATGTGATTTAAAATGTTTGTATTTCTTTTCAAAATCATAAAAATAAAATCGGCTTCTGCCACTTTCATGTTCAATTTATTATCATCAAATAATTTTTACCAATTTTCGTTCAATACTTAGTCTTTATTGAGATTTCAGATACCAAAGTTTAGTCCAAATTTTAGATGGCGTAATCTGCCGGTCTATAAGTAATTATATTTTAGTTATATAAAACTTTTAAGTATATTTTTTAACAGAAATACCTCTGAAAAATATTTTTTTTATTTAATTTATGTTTTATTTTTTTTTATTATTGCTCGATTAAAAAGAAATATCATTTTAAAATGGCAAAATCATATGATTTCCTAATTTTGTGTTCGTTTTACAAAACTACATACAGCCTTAAGCTTCTCAGGAGGCATCCGCAGTACGTGGCCTCGCCAGCCTTCATTCGTTTGACGACAGTTGTCACCAGAGTTTCAGTTTTCATACTTAAGAGCAGCGTTTATTTGATATTTTAAAAAACGAAGATACTAGTCTCGAAAATGTCGCAAAAGCAATGAAACCAGTTACTGGATATTCCAAATTTGTGGATTGAAGTATTACTCGTCTTTTATTTATATAATAAACTAAATATTTATGATTATTTTTTTTTATTTTTATTTTTTTTAATCTTAAAGTAGGGCACACATATCATACATATTGTTATGTGTGTTCTAATAATAACATTGCAAATATATTTAATTTATAACTTGTTTATCACATATGTCTTGACCATTATTTTAAATTTTGATATGTTTTTTTCTTCATAAATATTTTTTTCCATTTCGTAATACTTTTTAATTGCTTTTAATAAAATTGAATTTTGTGACTTTGCCTTTTTCCTAAATGGAAGTCTAATTTTGTTCTTTTCTCTAGTATTGTGATCGTGTTCATGCTAGTTCCGATCAATTTTTTTCCAAAATTCTGTTTTTATATTAGAGTTTATAGTTTTATGAACAAATATCATTGTATTGTAAAATATTCTTTGTTTATATGTTAATAATTTCATTTCATTTACCATCGACTTTACCCTCGTGTATCTGTTTTTTTTCAAAATGATTCCAAAGGCTTTATTTTGTAATACAGTTAGTTTATCTATGTTTTCTTTGTTTGATAAAAATAAAATGCAACTACAGTAGTTAACGTGTGGTTCAATAATTGCTTTGTTAATAGTTTTGCAAGAGTCTTTATCGATTAATCTTCTGATCCTTCCCAAAATTTATATTTTTTTTGCAATCTTATTTATTACCATCTTAGCGTTTTGGTGAAAGGTTTGTTTTGAATCCAACATTACACCTAAATATTTAATATTTACATTTATATTAGAACAATTATATGTATCTGATTCAATATTTGAATTTGAATAAAGCCATGCCAATTGTAAATCAAATGCGGTATTTTTGAAATGAAGATAGATAAATGACATAAGTAAGCATAATGAAGTTTTAATAACACTAGCGCTAATGGCTCCACAGGGTGACAACGGAAGGGAAAAGGCCGGAAGTTTTGTAAGAGCATTCGTTATGAATTTTAAATGCACCAACAGCGGCCATAATGGAAGTAAATATTTCGCCAAATAATTGTTTACTTACTAAACCCCTTGATCACAAAACACTTTTTTTTTTAATGGAATTATCTTATAAATACTCACGTAAAAAAAGTTTTGTGTCCGGGCGAATGATGAACAAGGAGAATGAAATTGATGAACAAAGAGAATGGTGAATGTTACACAGTGTGTAAAGTTGCCACTTAAACCAGCCATTGACAGGTCATAAGCCCGGCAGATGCCTAGACTTCTAAATTACCTTCTCTTAAATGTTCTTCATCTCTGTTGTAAAATGTTAATATAAACAGCTCCCCAGGGAGTTGCATCCAGTCCTTGTCGACAAAAATTGGACAAACTCAAAATATTGTTAATAAATTACCTGGTCCATGAAGAAGTATAGAAATTGAAAAAATAATATTTTCAGGCGTTGCCTAGTGTGTAGGTGAAATAATTCAATTAGATGAATCTCACCCGCATAAATAAAGGTTTCAGCTCTTTAACTTCACAAACATCAACAGATGAAAGAATTGAAGGAATATAGATGTTCAAATATAGGCAGAATGGTGAATGTTACACAGTGTGTGTAAAGTGGCCACTTAAATCAGCCATTGACAGGTCATAAGCCCTGAAGATGCCTTGACTTCTATATTACCTTCCCTTAAATGTTCTTCATCTCTGTTGTAAAATGTTAAGAATGAAATTAAGTTAAAAGAAATAAGGTAATAGACATTTACGGAAACAATATGATTGGGATCCATAAAAAATGTTATTTATAAACCTTTCAATATAAACTTCTTTCCATTTTTTTCAGATCATGCATTCTTGTCAAATGCAGTCCCGGTGAATAGAAAAATAAAACACTTGCACTCGCATTTTTTACATTTTTTTTTATTTAAAAAGTTTAAGAGCTATAAGCCTACCCAGTTTAAAGGTCATTATTTTGCAAAAAGCGCACGTTAATCAGTCCAGTAGTTATTGAGTCGATTGAGGGCACACATATGAACATTACCTTTTGTATGTTTATAGAATATAAATAGATAAATTTTATACTCAACAGTACAAAAATAAATAAATAAAAAATATTTTAATATATTTCTACAAAGATAAAAAATGCTTTTTGGAAAGGAACATGAAGGTGTAGGAATTTACAGCTTTGTATTAGAAATACGTTAAATGGTCAAATATATTTTTTTAATGTTAGAAAGTTCCGGATTGAAGTGGTAACTTGAAATCTTCTCTATTTTGGGCATGTTTTAGTATTCACAAATATTCAATTTAATAGTGTTCATTTGAAAAAAATAAATAAAAGTAAATTAAATACACTTGTATGTTTCCATTAAAGGAAATAACATTATAAATGAAAAACTATTTCATGCAGTTTCGTTGTAGAAAAAAAGATTTTTATATTTTCATTCAATAAATGAATCCATATCAAAAAAGAAAAAAAACTCTCCATAAAGTAAAAAAAAAGGAACGAAAGGTTTTTTAAGCTATTGCTTGAAATGTAATATAGAAAATATATTTAATAAAAGAACGTCAAATTGAACAAAGAAAATGTAAACAAGAAACTTGATATTATGTTGAAGTACGAACGTAGTCATTTTGGTTCGGTAATGCCTTCAAAATATTATGTATAATGGGGAAATGCTCACAATGCACTTTTAATATTCCACTGAAATGGCCGGGAGCATTTTGTATACTGAAACGCAGTATTTTTACGGTTTATATTCCTTTTAATGCAAGTCTAAACGGGTTTGAGGTGAAGATGAATAGTGTAAGCCGTCTTGGTAAGAAATACCAATTAGCATTTCTGAGTACCAAATAAAAGAATAAAAACTGCGTTAAATACAAACAAAGGTAGGTTTGAGGTCTTGAATTAGCATAAAAAGAACAGGTAGACACCGTTTAATTTTTTAAAAATTAAAATAAAAAATAAAATGTAAACTGCAAATAAATCCTGTTTTTATAATATCAGCATATGTCAATTTTCTTTTTTTTTTCTTTTTCTTTTCTTTTCTTTTCATGGCCATGTCATACCGTATTTATATGCTATAAACTTATTTATAATTAAAAAAGGAATGGTCCACGCTCAGATGCTGAAGTCTTTGTGGGAATTTTTTCTAATTTATTTATATTTTTTTTATTAATAACAAATAAAAGTACAATATTACAACTAAATACAATTTTTAACATTAATCAAATACATATATTTACATTAACGTTGCCCATTACGTAAAATAAATTAACAATTATTGTGTACATAATGGGAAGTGACGTCTAACAATAGTTAATTTTTTTTTAATTAATTATATTTTTAGGATAACATATATAAATTACAAAAAAATTATAAACGATGTTATTAATCAGTGTTACATAAAAAATAATTAAAGATGTAACTTTTAAATTATTTCTTTAATATATTGTATTTCTGACTGAACTTCTTACTATCTTTGTTCATTTCATTACAGAAAAATATTTCTCTGTAAGTATAATGATGTTGTGCAGTAGTTGTTTTTAATTTAGGTATTAAGATATATATTACCACCTGTTCTAGGTCGCGTACTTACGTTTTGTGACCTAGAAATACTACTCTCTATTTTATTTTTATGTGTTTGAAGGCAAAAATTATTTTTATATAGCAATTTTATATCTAAAACCTTATTTTTTTAATAACTAAGCAGTGGGAAAAGTAGACGGTTTTTAAAAATAACTTTTATAATAAACTTTTGTATTTTTTCAACCGGTAAAATATTTGTTTTAAAAGCACCACTCCATGCGATTATTCCGTACTGTCATATGGATTAGGCTGATGTTATAGCTGAACTTTTTAAAAGTGTATTTTTGTAATGAAAATTCATGTAAATAGATGAATGAAAAAATAAACAAATAAAAAGTAAAAAAAATACAAGGAAATATTTCAAAAATATCTAATATTAATGATTGTATTCTAAGAACATCTATTAGGCTATTTTTTATTTTATTTTTTACTATAAATAATTCATATTTATATAAATTACACAACTACATAAACAAACAAAAAACCCTTAATGAAATGGTGTGTGGGTATACATATTTTAAGGATAGTAAAAAGATATGGAAGATTTACAAAGTGCTAATGTTAAAACAGTAAGGTTTTTAAATATATATTTTTTTTTTGGTTCGCCATACATAAAAACATAATCTGTGTACGTATATCATCCATCATTTTTGGAAAACCTTAAAAAAAAACACACAATTTGATACTTATCGTAAAATTATCGTTTAAGAAAGCATTGAACAGTTTCGGAGCTCCAAAAGTGCTCTGCTCGTGTTTTGATTTACAGTGCGGAATTTCTGGTATACTATTAATTCGTGAAAATTTTTAAATGATCTTAAATTTTAGTACGACCTAGAAACCAGGCAAAGAGATTCAATAACAGCATTAAGATTCAGCACAGAGCACCCTGACTTGAGAAAAAAATCACTCAATTGTTGATTGGGAATCGATCTCGGAACCCCGTGCAAGAGACAAGGGTCTTTGCGAGCATGAAAAGTCCTTAAAATCGTAGTTGCAATAAATTTATCAATCATTCAGTAATATAAATTAGTACATTTAAAGTTGTTTCTGTAAAAAAACTGTTTTGAGCTTGTGATTGTAAATAATTTATGATACAATTAAATTTTTTCGCTCACAAGTCATTTTGTTTAATACTATTTAAACAATACTGTTTAAACAATTTATTGAAAGTGATAATTACTTCTTGGTTTTCTTGCATAGTACGTTTTGATAATTTGTAATTATTTTTAAAAACGCAACCCTTGGCCATTTCCACCCTTTTCTGTTCAGCATCGCGTATAAAGTAATTGGGAGAATTCCACCCTTAGATAAACGAGATGAATCCTGCTGTGAAACTCCAGTGGACATTTTAGCTAATGCGAGCAATATTTTTTTTAAAATAATAAATTAATCAAACCTTTCAAAATAATATTAATGATATATTTTAAAATACAAATTTATCCACTACCTAGTTGATGTTTTATTTAAGCCTTCAGTTAGTAAATTAAGATTTTAAGAATCAATATAAATATTTAAATAACTCTTGTGTGGCTTTGGTGTATAATGAGTCTACATAGGATACAAGACTTGATATACATATTTCTCTTATTCATTTAAATGATAAAATTATATTTTTTAAAACTTTAAATGGACATTTTTCCATCAGATTGAAAAGTAAAAATAGGCATGAATATGCAGGATTTAAATACAAAAAAGATTTATCCTTTCAATTCGAAGAATATTATTTTATGAATGAATTTGATGCTATATAGGATAATAGAACTTATAACAAGAACGACCGAGACGCTGTTCTGCGGCTGGTATTTGTGTGGTTAAGACAAAAACAGAAAAAGCAAAACGTTCAATCAGCCAGTTATTGGCAGTTAATGGGAGTGCACGCTAGTTATACTACCGTATTATTTTTTATGTAATTTGCTACAACAAGCTTGATTTTTTTTATGAATAGTGGAAAAATAATGATATAACAGTAAATTTCTCTTTTTTTTAATTTCAAATGTCTGAACTTATAGAATATTCCGAATTTTACTTGAAGTAACACTATATCACATCACCGCGAGTAAAGGAATTTTGTAGGGCAGTCTTGAAAGAGTTAACACTGTATTTATTTATTTAAAAATTTATCAAGAAAGCGTTTTTTTTTTTATCTTTAAATATTTTTAACTATGCAGACACATACGGCCGCATTATATGGTGCTAGAAATGCAACCATAAGTTGTACAATTTCTCTTATTGAAAAATTTTGGGCAGGCATGCGCAGCACATCACTATTTTAAGCGCCATTGTGCCAGGGAATCATTTTAGTGGTAAGAAAATTTGAAAAATTATATAAGGTTAATATGGGTGAATCTTTTATTCAAGTGTGCCTATTTATTTAATATCTTTTTAATTCCAGTACAAGCAACTTAAAACAAAAACAGTTTGTTACATATAATTGAATATACCCTATGGTAGCGTGTTGGGCAAACGTAAATAAAATATCAGGTTTGATTTCCGATTCAGACAGAAATATTTATAAGTGGTAATAATAACTATCTTTCAAGAAAAAATAAATCACCAGTATTTACTTTTTGAATATTTTTTCAACTTATCGTCCAGCATTTGAGTTAATTAAGTATGAAATTAGTGTTGTTTCTAAATTTAAAATAAATGACCATATATATGTTAGCAATAGTAAGTTATTAAAAATATGTTATTATGTTAATAAATTAATTCGCAACATCAAAATTTATTTTGAAAACAGATCTTAAATGTTTTTAATCTATGCCTTTTTCTAAACCTTTCTTCAGTTTACCTACATATGAACAAATTTGTTATTTTGTGTGTAAAAATATATGTTAATATTTTACAAAAGCTATAAGTGAACAAAAAGCAGCATGCATTTGAAATTAAACTAAAGTTTGATAACTATTGAAGTTCACTGGGTTTTCTTTTTTATGTGTAGAGTTAGTATAAACATTTGACAGTATTAGTTCACAACCCAGGGGACTATCTTCTGTCTGCGATCTCTTTGCCTCTCGTCTCATTTAGGCTATGCGAACTGATTTCAAAAGATAGCATTTTACTTATCCTGTGATTAAATTTAATTCAACTCCATTTTCTTCTTTAACAGAGAATAAATGAGAAGTGTCTTATGACAAGTATTGTAAAAAGGTGATTGAAAATTATGCTAATTATTTTTTCAAATTAATAGAACAAAAATATTATTCTATTCGAATGGAAGTTACAAATTAGAATAATACGTTTACTTAGTTTTCGTCAATTTTTTTTTTTAATGTAACGAATTTATCATTTTTATCAAATATAATATAACCTTTTTACTGTGTAGCAATTTTTGTACATAGCAACATCGGATAAATTCAAGGGTAATGAGATTTTTAAGGTGATTACACTGCCTTAAAAATCTCATTAAAAAGAAAATACGTTTCCCATAAAACATATTTTTGTTCATTAAAGTTTTAAAGGTTACGATAGGAAAATGAATTTGTTTTAACATTTTATGAAAATTTACTAGAAGTTCAACAATATTTTGAGTTTGTCCAAATTTTTGTCGACAAGGACTGGTAATAATAACTATCTTTCAAGAAAAAAATAAATCACCAGTATTTACTTTTTGAATATTTTTTCAACTTATCGTCCAGCATTTGAGTTAATTAAGTACGAAATTAGTGTTGTTTCAAAATTAAAATAAATGACCATATATATGCAAGCAATAGTAAGTTATTAAAATGTGTTATTATGTTCAACTCCCTGGGGAGCTAATAACATTAACATATTACAACAGATATGAAGAACAGTTCAGAAAAGGTCATATAGAAGTCTAGGCATCTACAGGGCTTATGACCTGTCATTGGCTGGTTTAAGTGGCCACTTTACACACTGTGTAACATTTACCATTCTGCCCATATTTGAACATCTATATTCTTTCAATTCTTTCATCTGTTGATGTTTGTGAAGTTAAAGAGCTGAAACCTTTATTTATGCGGGTGAGATTCATCTAATTGAATTATTTCACCTACATACTAAGCAACGCCTGAAAATATTATTTTTTCAATTTATATACTTTTTCATGGACTTAGTGAATTTATCAACAATATATATCAACAACAATATATCAACAATATGGATGTTCAAATATGGGCAGAATGGTGAATGTTACACAGTGTGTAAAGTGGCCACTTAAACCAGCCAATGACAGGTCATAAGCCCTGTAGATGCCTAGACCTCTATATTACCTTTTCGGAAATGTTCTTCATCTCTGTTGTAATATTAACAATACTAGAAGTTCGTTTGAAAATTAATGATTTCGGAAATTATTCGATCAAAAAAAAAAAATTAAGTTTAACTATTTACAAATATAATAAAAGCTATTTTCATATGGTAAACAGTAATGTTTTTCATATTCACCTATTGAAAAATCCAGAAGATTTTTCTTCTCACTTGGGAAGCATAATTTTATGATGAAGAATTCCGGTTCAGTCACCACTGGTATGTTTATATTTTATGGTGGTATGTAACCATGCTGAACCATGTTCTGACCATAAAACACGATGACATGTAATATGTAGCTATCGAAATATCATCAACTCTACCAAAACATTGCCTTACAAGCTATTTCTAAACTAAAATGTACCTTACCTAAGTTATACAAAATTGTCAGGAATAGTAAAGTTTTTAGACTACTTACTTGACAGACAATTTTTTTTGAAAATGACGTATTTATAATTTTAAATTATTACTTTTTTCATATGCTTCTTTTAGATATTTTAAAATATCATTGTTGAAACGGGACTACCCTTCTTTTTATACACTCTTTAACATATTCAGTTGGTGACATCTCATTTGGTGATCCTGGAATGCGGGACACTAAAGAAACTTATAGGCATATACTATTTGAATTGATATATACCCCTGCCTCCAATATTCATCTATAAAACTTTCATTCGGCCAAGATCAGTTTGACAAGCAGGCTCTTTTAGTCCCAAGTTGGTGTGTGAGATAACTAGCGCTGATGACTTCGTCAATTAAGTTTAAAAATAACAATTGCAAAGGTTATTTGCAAGATTTCCTCGGAACATCAAATAAAACAAAAATCTTCAATTAACAGAATTTATTGTTACACAAGTATAATTAAAAAAGATGTTATGATTTTATTTTATTTTATTTATTTTTTTATTTTTCTTTCTGTTGACGCCCATGGGGCTTTTGCATTAAACATACTATATAATAAGAAAAAGTTACACATTAAACATAATTTACATTTTATCAAATATAAAAATGTTTCCTGAATAAAAGAAAATTAAAAAAATAAAAATAAAAATAAAAATTTAAAAAAATATATTTTTTTAATTTAAAAATAAAGTTACATAGTTAACACAATACACTTTTAAGACATAATAATACATACATTAAATTATGTTTATAATATAAGGCATAGTAGGATTAAAATAAAACATAATTATTTTTATTATTATTTTTTATTTTTTTTACACCGGTAAACTAAACTTTAAAGTGAAGTTATCCAAAATGTTGAAACTGAAAAGGGTTTTATAAACTTAAAATATAAAACATAACACGGGCTAACTTTTAAGCATAGATAAATACGATCGAAGATTTATTGACTAGACTCCGTGATGCAGTTTATAAGTGAAATTTGGAACGATAAGTAGTCACGTGGTAATGTTATCATTTATCGACGATGGGGAATTCCAGCCCAACCCGGAATTAAATTTTAAAAATGTTTTCGTGTACACGTGAATATTTAAAAATTTTAGGATAGGATGAAATATCTCAAAAACGCACGCAAAAATAAATAAAAAATGTTAAAAATAGTATTAATTTTGAAATCGTTAATGATGACGTCACGCCTTATATCTACGTGTAGTATTTCCGGTTTCCGCTTAAAGCCCCCGCAACGTTTTGACCATAGAAAAAAAGAGTATAATTTGTATAATTTGACGTTTCAACCAGAGATTATGTCAACTTTCTAGGTTTTTTTAAATCGAAGCGTTTGTAAAAACAACCATAACATAGAAATGAGCAAAATATGACCAATTAATGAAGTAATCAAAGCAATATTCCATAGATTCTTGTCAGGTCAGTGGAAGTAAGAACGCCAACCGTTTCATGACGTCACTACTGAAAATTGACACACTGATTACAGTCATTTGGCGCGGTATTTGATAAATGTAACTTTAAAAAATCATATCTTTGTAAATAACGCACAAAATATATATTTATATATATATATGCTTAGTTAAATAGTACGCTAATAGAAAAAAAATTAGAAAACAGTGGAATTTCTCATTACAATTATATAATATTTGTTTTGCATAGTCGAAATCAACCTAGATGAGTAAGTTTTGATATTTATGGTGAAAGTTATTAATAAAATGATTATTTAAGTAAGATACTTGAAAATCAATTTAGGTAAAGTGACATATGGAATAAACATAAACTAATATAAAGTGATACTGTTTGAGATTCCACAATTCTAAACGTAGCTTCAATTGATATGGGTTAACTGTGCTAATGAGCATTGAGAAAGTAATTGTTTATTAATAGACTCACACGTAAAATCACAGAATAAACAAGCGTGAAGGCTTAATAAAATACTGTAAAATGTACTTAAAAAGTTTGTAAATGAATATATTTGTCATTTAAAGTAAAAAGAAATAACGCATTTGATGGAAGTCAAGTCAAAACCAAAGCCATAAAGATCTCACTGAGAAATTGCCAGCAGAAATACAAAACCGTTAACGTAAACAATTATCTTAACATAATTTTCAAAAATAGCAAGCAAAAATGCAGAAATAATGGTGCATTAATCTAAATCAAATCATTTGAACTAGGGATGCTGTTTCGAGATATCATAATATATTCCCCGCTTTTTATATGTATGGAAATTCTTTATCTACACATGCTGCATAATAAGGGGAGATCAATCTCTACTTATCTTTATACTGTTTGGGGGAGGCACAGGTTTATACGCAATATAATTTATAGTTTTTGACAAGGAATATAAACCACAGATAAGCAAGCTTCGAAGAAAACCGGAGAAAAATATTCACATACATGTTGTCAAAATATTTTTTACAACACTCCTTATCTTCTCCATTTATGAGAGCTTTTTTTATGTTCGACAAAGTATTACTTTACCTCTGGTATTGTATCATAAAAGAAATATATAAACATAATATGGTAAGATTGTGAACAAACTTGTATATTTTTACCAAAAAACATGGCCAGGTAATTTGTTTGTCAGATTCCTTTTTAAGTATTAATTTTCTTTTTTCCTGGCGTTTTTACGAAAAATTAAAGATGATATTACTTTCTGGTTTGTTGAGAAAATCAAGAGATTATCATCATCATTTAACTATTTGCTGCTTTGGTAATGTAAATGCAGCTTATCATTTATTTTTACACAAACGGCATAAATTGCCTTTAACATATGTACGAGTATATTGAACATAAATATGAAAAAAAAAATACATACAGGTATATAAATACATACCAAAAAATTATAAAATTGCATAACTGTAACAATAGTAACAAGTAGGTAAATACATATAAACAAGCAAAAATATTAACGAAATAAATACATAAATATGAAAAAACAAAAAAAGGAAAAACATTTTTAAATATAAAGAAAAGTTTAAGAATAGTTAGTGCGAGAGAAAAAAAGAAATCAGACTCGTTTTATAACTATCAAGTCCAGAACCAAATAAATCAGCCTTGTCCTCATACTGATTGCTATATCTATGGAGCCTAGGGATAGGCGAGTGCATGTGATAGTTGGTCCTAGAACTTGCAGAACAAAAAGGAGATCTGTGGCGGGTTTGTCGACCAGGTACACGGAAACACCATCATAATCGCGGTGATATGAAGTCTAGTGATTTTATTAAAATAAGGCAGTTTTAATTTACCCCTTTAAAAAAGCATGCTTAGGTACAAAAATAAAGTTAATTTATTTATGAATGTACATAGGTTGTATGGGCGGAGTGCAAAATGCTATGCGTCTGTCAGACTCCCCGAATAAGGGTGTTTACTCCTCAACCCTCCCCTTTACGAGAACCGTAGTTCTGTGTATCACGTGACACAATATTCCACCCCTGTATAGCGTACATCTCTAGGGGTACAATTTATTTAAGGGTCTATTAATAAGGTTGACCAAGTCATAAATAAATCCTTTTGTTAAGCCTTAAATATTTACTTATTTTATCCTTTTAATGAAACTGCAAGTTGATTTTTTATACAATTAAGGCTAAATACAAACAGATAAATGGGGTTACGAATATTTATTTTGTAATTAAATTTGTGATTAAATTAATATTTAACGTGTGTGGTATGTTTAATTCAATCCGCAAATCCATTATATTATTTTCTGTTTTTTCTCTTTATTTCGCATATTTATATTTTTCCTGATTTATGTTTGAAATGATATAACTTCAAATTATTAAGTACAGGTCACTATCACAACAACAGTTATAAGATTAACTAAATATCATGTATCATTTTAGGTAACTGTATTTTTTTTTTTCATGCATCATATAAATAGATATTTGACCATAGATGGAGAATGCCCACGGGCAAGAAATGTGGAAGTCAATGCATTTACAGATCTTATAATTTAAAACCGTATAGAGCACCTGATTGGGGCGAGCAACCACTCGGTACCAAAAACATTCTTATTTAAAACTTGTTAATGTTTCAATATATTTTTTTACTATGAACTCACCTTACTTTTTAGTGTAAATTAAACTATAATTGAAAGTTACACAATATTTCAATTTTTCTTGAGTTTAAAATAGAAATGAAATTTGTTCAAATTTAGATTTATAATATTTTACGTTATTATTTAACTTTTGTCTGTTTTCAGGCGGATGAAAAACACAGTTTTGTGTTTGCAATAAAACCTAAGTCCAGAATCAGTGCTTTCGACTCGACGGCTACTCTTAGTTTAAAACCCTGAAAAGGTTGAGAAAGTCCGCCTCGTGGTGTAGTGGTTGGCGTGTTTGTCTGCCATGTTCGAGGTCCAGGATTCGATTCCTAGAAGAGTCGACATGATTTTTTTATTTGTAAAGTGGTTGTTCACTGCAATATATAACTGTTATTGGACTGGTTGCTGAATTGTAAGACTCGTAACTTCTTTTATTTCTGTGATATTCGTGTAACACGTAATTGAGATACATTGCATGTACTTAACCAATGCCGCGTCCTATGCACAACTAGGTGCGGATTAGTGTTTGAGAATGATGATTATGTTATATGCCGAATCTGTTTAGCATTCTTACAATTTAAGGTCAGACTTTTAAAGTGTTTCTTCTTCTTGCGGTGCCTTATCTCCTCGACGTTGGCGATCACTACAGTGAAAGGATTTCGGTCCTACGCTACTCCAAGGCCACGACAACTGTTTGTTGGATTTACTCGTCAGAGTGATTCGTAGGCAATGATGACCAACGTGGTTTCTCGTTGCTTTATCTGGTAGATTTTTCTGTCGGAATAACCTTCCCTTAGCTAGTTGGTTCTGGTTTGGAGTCGCCAGAAACTTGTTTTTTATACTCTCGTTATCTGCTGCGTTATCACACCGTTACGAGTGTGATCCCATTGCCCAGGGTTCGCGACGTAAACGCTTACGAGTTGGACTAGTAAGTAATGTTGCCGGTGGAATGCAACTGGGCGTTCGCAGCATTTTATAGAAGCAGATTCTCCAGCAAGATGTGACTCACTGCGACCCTACGGACGGCTCGAACCTCAACCCCAACCTAAGTGTTTAAAAATACTACATTTTATTTTGGTTAGTTAAATTTTACGATTGAATAATTACATTTTTCGTAACGAACATGGTATATGCCAGCATTTTGTATATTATTACATTTAGCTTTAACTCACCTCACAAGATCACCTGTGTAGGTTCTATTTAAGGTAGGTGGCGGGTAGCAACCCCTAACGGCAGGTTACTAGCGTTTCCTGCCGGCAGGAGTTACAACCACCAAACGTCATTACACACGCATCGCTAATTGCACAAGGAGCAACCGAGCGCTTGCTGCTCTCCTAATCTAAACTTTATGAAACTAACAGCAAAGAGACACTTTGTCACTTCCTTAAAACTTCTGGGCGAACAAAATAGGGGGTAAAATATCAAGTACAAAGTTGATGGAGTAGTGTGAATTTAAATTTATTTTCAGTGTTTGTCAATTCAAGCAGTCAAGACAAAACAACAAACGTTTTATCCCGATACACAAATTCATTTAAAAATTAAGTTTTTCTATTGGAATTATTGGTAGAAATGCATTTTATATTTATATAATATAGAATTATAATATGTCAAAAGGCGCGTAGAATCAAGTTTGCATGCATTGTACTGTGTCCGAAAATTGTTAAATGCCCCCTCCCTGCACAATACCACACCTTCGCGCATGCGTGAAGTGGCCGCGTTATGTTGCCAATCCGCGAAAAATATATGATAATAACACAAATATAGAATAATTTTGTGTTATGTTAGGATATGTTTTAGCAAAAAAAATATATTTTACTGACAGCATTATAAAAAAACCAAGTCCAGTTTAGTATTAAAAGAAGGTTTATATTATAAAGCCGGGTGAAAAGTTTGACTACCCTGGCAATGCTAATAAAACGTCCGCCTTGTTTTATTTTATAATCTGACAGACGGTAAAATAATTGAATTCTCAAAAAAAAAAAATATAAATTCGCTACTTACCATTAAATGTGATCCCACCCTATTCCCTTTTAATCCCAGCAGTATTTTGACACTTAAATACGACGTAATACGGCATAATTGAATTTAAATCGGCAGTTGCGTAATAAGCGACGTCCACAGAGTAACTAAGTAGCAATGATGAAAACGTAAAACTACTCGTTTATGAGTAGTTTTGTCGGCTTTAGTTTGATGTGCGTATGCGGTTTTTGTACTATTATATTTCTGACATATAGTATAATAACAAATTATACAACTTTAGTAGCTATTTAGTTTTAAACTAAATGACATAAAATTTTATAAAATGGAGTTAGTATTCCAATACTTCGAATGTATCGTGGGATAATAGAAACGCTGGTATTGTTGTTGTTTTATTTCGAGAAGAGAATAAAAAAGGTAGGTATTGACAGTGAATTTCGCTCAAACAAATGTAAAATGTTTTTTTTTCTGACAGATCAGAAGTTTAGTAAATATCTAAGCTCCCCCATTGATATTAACCGTATGTATACATTAAAGTCCTTAAAATATAGCTTGATTAGAATGACAGCTGTCAAACTAATTTCACTAGTGATGGGAAATTACTGATCACTGATCAAATCAATTTTATCAGTTATTTCATGCAACCATGAAACTCTTTTTCCGAAAATTGATATAAAAAACTAAAAAACAAGCCTTTATACAAGTTTAACATAATTGTTCACCAAAAAATGAGACATTTATACATTTTTCATGAACGACATCAAACGAATATTTTTTTATTCGATCAATTTATATTGATCAATTTGTCCCATCTCTAACGTTTTTGCAAAATGATGTAACCTTCTAAAAACGTCCTTAAACGTTAGGTTTATTTTTGTTTTTTTTTTTTTAGTTTTAAAGCTGATTTTATACATTAATGTTGATTTATGTTTCAAGCATTTTAATAAAAAAATAAATTAACACGCCAGATACAAATGATTTTTCATGTGTCAGAATAAATAACTCCTTTGACTTTTCTACAAAGTTATATCATCACTATTTCTGACAACTGTCATTCTAATCATGTTACATTTTAAGGACTATAGATGCAGCAATAAGCACCCGCTTTGTGTTCCATCCAACCGAAGTTCAGGAACCTAACTTGTAGTCAGTAAACGTAAAGCCGCTTCTTTTTTTTCTTACGCTTAAAAGGGCGCGACATCCAACTGTGAATTTACAGTAAACTGGCATGGACATTTGGTCATTTTTACTCTACTATGCATTTTGCACGGCAATGTTGACGCAACAATGCTAATTTTTCGAAACATAATTTCAAACTATAGTAAATCACCATCATCTCCATTTAATTACAACTCTAAAGGCTTATCTACTGATTTTCAAAAATCTTTTTTTTTAAAAATATTTGTTTTGATTCCCAATATATTTATCAACAGCTAAATTCAACCCTCAATTAAAAAAGAATGGAAAAAGCTCAAAATAAGGTTTTAGCTAGATCCTCAAAACAAAGACAACTTAAACAATTACAAACTAATACCACTTTCAGACAACGGGATTTTGAGTATTATTCAATTAAAATCTTTAACCTACTTCCACTATCTATTAAAACAATTAGTAATGAGAAAATGTTTAAAAAGGCTTTAAAAAAATGGATAGTGGAGCTACAGATAAATAAAATGGATTGTCTCATTCGTTCAAACCAATATTGAATCAACTGCTCCACAAGCGTTAAGCTTATGTTAGGTTTTCAGTCTTTTATTGTGCGTTTTGTAATGTAAATAATAAAGATGAACAAAAATTAATTATAAACATAAATACGTGTTTTAAACTGTCAGACATTTTGTTAATTTACTCTGTTTATTAAGTTAGTCTTCTTAGTTTATTCTCAAATGTAAAAATATTATGATAAAAAGTATTTTGTTAAGTGTCCTCGGCACGGGTAGCCCCAGTGAGGTCACATTATTTTTATTATTAATTATAGTTTGTCATAGAAAAAATAAAAATAAGTATTCTCGCGCCTTATTTGATTTCAGCGTCTCGTACATCAATGAAATATTTTATAAAAGAAAGATAATAAATTTTGTGTATCAGATATTAATCCAGGAATTTCGAATCTTGAAAGGACTCAAACCCGGAACTTCATGTAAAATTGCGAGTATTCACAAATTATTTTTTATAATAAATTATTTTCTTCTTTTCCACATCCGCTCCTAAGTGGAGCATGTGGACATCACCAGTTGCCTTCAGGAGACCCTATCGCCAGACAGCATTCTCGTTTCTTCCCATTTCAATCTAACGCCTCTTAATTCCGCGGAATAAAGTTTAAAGATCGTCATTGACGGCCTTCCAGGACGGCGTGATCACGCAGGTTTATTTTAACGTAATAAATACCTTAACATCAATTAAATTAATAACTTACGTCTTATTTCAGTTGTCATCTCAATAAAAAGTCACTGTTCCTTTAATTTTACGACAAACATAACGTTGCCTTATTTAATATGTTGTATAAATTACAAAAATATGTTTTCAATATGGGAAGTCGGTATGTAACAACATACGAGTGATAGACGTTAGAAGTCACAAACGTGACACGTCGTTGTATAGAAGCCTCGTAGAATGACGTTAATTTGGTATAAATATTATACTAAATCTAAGGCAGAACCATCAAATTCGATTAATTAATATTATTTCTATCTATTCATGCATTGTGTGATGAGAGATAAATGCAACAAATAAAATATTTAAAAATAAAACATATACTCGGTCATAAAAAAAAGATGTGTGTAAAACGCTGAAATTTGTGCAAAGTTAAGATTTGATATTTATAAGTTAAAACGTCATTAATTCACGAATAATTGTATTCAAATGGTGTTGACATTGGTCAAAATAAAATGATTAATGTAAAACCGTTTTGGTTTGCTCAAAAAGTACTTAACGGTAGTGAAAAAAAGCAGTTTCCGGCTTATTGAGTTTTTCTAGGTTATTGCGCCATAATTAATATTCTTAAGCGTACTAAAAATCGGATCGTATTGTTCATTTTATGAGTTGATGTAATTTGTAAAGATATTTGTGCATCAATATCTAATTAGAATTTAAATCGCGTTGCAGTACTAACATACAGCTGTGTGAACTGTTTTTGATAATATTATTTATAATTAATAATTGTATTTAATTGGACTACCAGAAATTTTGTCACAAGATTGGGTGTATGAAATAAAATATTAACTTACATATTTTGTGAACTTTTGTGTGCTTACTTTATAACTCAATGAACGATGCAAATTATAAAAGAGGTAGACAATGCTAAATGAAATCAAGCCATGTTAAATGAACCCGAATTAAATTTATATTGCCGATGAATGTTGTTAACTGTGTCGTGTCGGTAGACCGATACCAGCGCTGTAAGAGAAATTGCAATTAAAAAATTATTTTTTTTATTCTTACGCACCCACACACACGCACACCCTCATTAATTTCCACACGCACATGTATCCTCTCCCTCATTCATTCACGCATACACACATTCTCATACACATGAATACAAATGTCACACAAATACTAAACTTCTTTTCTTATATATTATGTGTCATTATATTTACGGTGGATTTTTTAATTAGCTTTAGCATTGTTAAGATTTGTCTGCTTATTTTGTTTATGTAATAGCTGTAAAAATTCCAAATAAAATAAAATAAAATAACATTAATAAATAAACTGTGATAAGCGTTTCCGTTTTGACGCGCTCGGTGCCTTGTTGAGGTATATGTGGACCTGGGACTTAATGTAGCCAGTGTCTTGATAGTTATAATTTGCTTTAGTTTAAAGATACGCCCTTCAGCTCTACTTCATGAAACAAAAGCGTTCCATATTTTTGGTTTGGTTTTCAATTTAACAGCAAAGATTTAACGGATGTGTCAAAGTACATAAAGTCCGTTGTAATGCTGTTAATTGTTGTTTACTTCGTAGTTGATAAATACATGTAATACTTTTTGTTCATATGTAAGACTTTTTTAGCCGGTGGCGTATGATTACTCTTAGCCAGTGTTCGTACAGTTTATAAATCTAAAATTAATATTGCTACACATTCTACCCTTTTTTGTCATTTTAAACTTGGGAGGAGGATGATTTAATTGCAATTCATCATTTCTTTTTAAATTTTTATGGTATGTTTTTGAAAATCAAGTTGATAAATTTGCCGAAAAAGTAAATTTTACTTCCATGTTGGTGCTATAACCTTTTTTTTTTACTAGGAATGGATGTAAGAGCATCTTTCATATTTCATATCTTGTTAAACATAAAATTATGCTGGCGCGTCGTAGCATAGGCGTCGGCGTCGCGTTGCTGAGGCACCAAGGGCTTCTATTATTCTGGTAATTAGCTCGGTATTTAAGTGATTGATTGGATATCTAAGGCGGTTATTGAAGATTTACCAGAGAAACAGGCGTCAATATTCAATTCGCTATTACCCCTACGTACTATATTTCAAATATCACTATATTCAACCCACTAAATAATGTAAATTCCACAAAATTTAATTACTTATTTGGTTATTTGAACATTTACTCAATGAAAACAAAATGACACCTAAATAATGTCTGCATAACACCTTTTCTCCTCTGGATGCAAATCGTGGTATCTCACTAGGGCCCAAAACAGCAAAATTCAGAATTTTGAAAATAGGTGTTTCAGAAAAATCTTGGGTGTTCGATGGTTAGAATTAGTTAGGAATGAAGTAATAAGAGAACGGACGCAACAAACTCCGGTGACAACTATCATCAACTGAGGCAATACGGTCGGCTAGGTCATAAACTGCGGATGCTTCCTGAGAGCCTTCACCACTCTTGCCTACTTTACAAGGCGTCGGGTTCTCCACGTCCTGTTTGTTGGCAGTTTATGTCAAAATTTTGGGACGAAAACCTGACTTGGGAGGACGAAAAGTAGTTGAGAGTCATTAGAGTTGCATGTTGGCTTTTTTAAGACACCGTATGCTCCAATTAGGGAGCGGACATAGAATGATGATGACGATGATATTTAAATAAAGACATGAAATAAAATATAAAGGAAAATATTATATAAAACTTAAAATTGAAAATATTACGCACTAAAATGAAGCTTTGGAATGAATAATTTTATTCCATATTTACTTTTCATGTTACCTCAGCTATTTATATTACATATCATTTACTTATTTTTTTGTCATTGATGCATTAGTTTCATATTTATTAACGTACTCAAAAAATCATTTTTCAACTAAGCAATTACATGTTTTTTCAGGAAAAAATAACGTTTTATTTCGTAATTAAAAAAAAAACTCTATTTTGGTCTAATCTTTGGGAGATATTAGTTGTTTGTTTAGTTTGGATGTATTTTAGTAATGTGTTTTTGTGTCATAACAAGCATTAAAATGTGTTACCCTGGTATTTGTTCAAATTTATCACATATTTAGTATTTAAAAGAAAAAATCTTTTCGTTTATGACATAAAAAATGCGGAAATATTTATGTTTTACCAGGCATAAGAACAATCAAACAATATCACTAAAAAATCTTGCTTTTATTCTGTTAAATATTAAACAAATACATTTTTGCGTACACTGTCGAAAATCTTAGAACAATTATTCCGGTACGCAAGACAAAATAACAATTAATTAACCCTTGCTTTTCTGTGCCCCCTGGAACAAAAGCATTTAAAGCAAAATGCGGGATAAAACTTTAAATTGAATGACGCGACGTATTATGCTGAAAAAGACGGAAGGCACTCTGGCAACGGCTCGGACCGAAAGGGGATCTTCCTTCCGCTACGGGAGGTACCTCCTGAAAAAGGGGATATCCAGCGCTGAACTTGCTCGTTCAATTACAGACAATGTGACCTCATCAGCGGGAAATTTTTATGCAAGTCCTTTCGAAGTGCTAATAGATTCCATTTCCATGGACACAATTAAGGTTATTCAATATGTTGGTTATGCTTTGAACTTTCACATTCAAATTTATTCAGTATCCGTACGACTTTTTTTGAAAAGTACACGACGAATGAAAAATTTTCCAAGTTTTATTTTCAAATTACCTTTTCAAATAAAATTCGGCATTCACACACTTCTCCCTAAGAGGTAGAATCGGGTCCTTGTCTCGAAACATAAGGGCACAAATAATGTTGATTAATAAAAATGGACCAAGAAAAAATATGAATTCTGAAAAATATTTTGAGTCGTTGCCTAGTAGAATATAAGAATAACTCAGTAATATGAATTTTGGGTACATAAATTTCTAAATTTTTTACTTAAAAATAAATTCATAGATTAAAAAAATGAAGAATTTATTAGACCAAACAAAGCAGATAGGTGGACATTACAGTGTCCATTTAAATCAACCAATGGTTGGTCACGAGCCATATAAATGTTTAGACTTCTATATTACCTACTCGAAAATGATTTCTATCTCTTCGTTCTCATACGTTAATTATTTATTTATTTATTTATCTATTTTGTTCATTAACGCCCAAAAGGCATTTACAAAAAATAAAAATGAATTACATGCTAACATACTAAATAATAAACAGAATATACAGAAAAAATATGTGAAATTAGTTAGAAAGAATATGATAAAAAGTTTTACAAAGTAAAAAAAAAAAACAATAATAACAAAGGTATGCAAGAAAAAACAGTACGCATATAATAAAAGGTATGCAAGAAAAAACAGTAAGCATATAAACAAAAAATGCAAAGATATAAGCTTATGAAATAAATTCTGTAAGACAAACAATAAATAAAGTGTTACGGTAAGCAAGAAAGACATTTTTAAGTTAAATTAATAAACAAGCAAGCATATATTATCACGAAAAAATAAGAAATGAAAATATGTATCTATGAAATGCGTATTTACCAATACTAAAGTGCAATTTGATATAATGGTAAAAAATAAAAAACAAGTATAAGGTAATAAAAATAAACAAGTAAGTATTTTTTTAAATTTATGAAATTGAATTGTCAATAATGATTTGACGAGCAGCTACAAATAAACTTGATATTATTGATATTATTATGTATATTATCTAAGGTTTTATGTAAGACATTATGTAAGGCTAAGAAAAGCATTATTGAGAAAATCAAGAAAGAAACTCTGCGCTGGTTTGGACATGTGGAGCGAATGGACAGCAAAAGAACGGCTAAGAATATTAAAAATGCGAATGTTGATAGATGTAGAAATAAAAGAAGATCGAAAAAGACATGGCATGACCAAATCCAACAAATACTTGAAGATGGACATGTTAAAAGTCGGAATAATCGGCGCAAGTGAGTGAGAAGATGTAAGAATGTAGAGGAAGCTAGATCTGTATGCAAGGATAGATTGATGTGGCGTTCTATCCTCTGTGCCTATCCTTAGGTAGAAACGGCGTGATGGTTTGTTGCTGTTGTTGTTATTGTTCTAATTCGTTAATCCAAATGAAAAAACCCCGATCTTAGATGTCCTTATTTGCCTTATTAATAAATTAAAATTAATTTGCCGAAGGATTTCAAAACCAAAATGTTACTTAGTTCAGGCATAAATAAACATAACTGTGCATACTTTATCTTACAAAAACTATAGACTACCCAACTTGCATTTTCGATCATTTTTTCAGTGTTTTACGGTTATTTTACAAAAAAAATTCAATACGGAAAAAATAAAGTTAGGGCTTGGAATATTAATTTGAGTTTTTTTATTTTTTTTATTTCGGACAGTTGGATAAAAGTTTCTTAATTAAGTATTCTAAAAAGCTCCATCTTCGAAAGTGTAGAGTGCAAATTTTCACACTATAACTTACTTCTTAGCAAGAAATACGTGATTAAAAGGCTTCGCAAGGTAGACGCAAGTTCCTGCGATGTGAATACTAAAGCAGCACCTGCTTCTCCGTGGCTTTGTGGTTAATTTGATTATTCTGTTAGAATGATGACTGGTTCAGTATCTACGCACAGATATTTGAGACCCCTTCAGAATACACTCAAGTTAATTTTCTCGTGACTCTAATTCAAATGCCTGAGGTGGACTTTTAAGCTTTGTAATTTAATTTTGTTAATGTGTCTTAAATCTCTTCTTGACTTTATAAGTAAATATATTTATCCAGACTATGTTTACTTAGTAATTAACTTTACTGTCTAGGATTTTTTTTATTTTTTTTTTAATAAAAATAAATATTTGCGTTCTTATAATTTACGCAAATATTTCATTTTGAGGGCCATTTTCAACGAGTTGTAAATAATTCACCATTGTAAAATGGGAATCAAATTGGGGTAAAGCGGGATTCGAACCACGGAACTTTGATCCGTGAGTCCGAGACACTAGCCACGGGACTACAACGAGATTCAAATAACACTATGTGAAACTAAGTCACTATCTAGCGATAGCGTATCACTTTAAAAACCTTGTGAATAAATAAAGTAAGGTAGTTGTTTACTTAAAACTTATTCTAAAAATGAAGACAAAATGTTTTTACCATTAATATATTTTTACAAATCTTTTCATGGTTGCTATCCATCGAATAAATTATTTTCTGATGAGGTTTTTTTTCAATTTATTTTGTTATATAATGTTGAAAATAGTCTAAGAGTCAATCATGTGTCACCCTATCGATTTTTTATTTTTTTAAATATTTTTTTTTTGCATTATACGCAATACTAAACAATAAAAATAGTGTTTCGACTCTGGAGTAACCTCTATTAAGGACGCTAAACCATATGTTTTATTATTTGTTTACATGTGAGAATTATGATTATTTTTAACAAGGAAAACAATTAACAGAGTGAAATAAAAAAAAACTTTTTGAAATACTATGCATTAAAAAAATATTTTTTCTATTAATTAAAAAAAAATTATCAAAACACACTAAGAAACACAATCACAGCTGTGAAAAGAGCATTGAAAGCCCCATTCACTCAGCCGGATCCGTTTTAGAGGTCTTGGAGCTTCTTCAGATCTGCAAATTGTAATTTTTTTATAGCTGTAATGAACAAATATTTACTTTAAACAAATTGTTCTTGATACATTTTCGTTTAAAATATTTTTGTTTAATTTTTTGCTTATAATGTACCTTCTACCGTCAGTGCACCTCAGAATACACAAGTTTTTTTTTTCTGTCGCCGTCAATCTTATTTTCCCAATTATAATAGTTATAGGGTTAATAAAATTATAAACTTACTTGTAAATAGGTCAAAAGAGCAAAAATCGGAGTGAAAAATAGTACAGAACATCAAAAATTAGGAATAGTCATAATATGGCTATCGGGTTAGAATTCCTTGAAAAGCTTTAATGCATAACACTACAGGAGGCCACTCAATGTTCGACATTTTAATAGTGAAAATAAAATATAAGAATATGACCACCTTAGCATTTAATATTATACAAAAAATGGAATAGGCGTAAGTAAATCCTATAAAGCAGCATATTAAGCTAAAAGCTGAAGTTGTTAATGTAACTTTAAAATTGTTAAACTATTAAAATACTTCCCGTGGGCCTGTTTTGGCTGAAGCGTCTTTGCTGAGACGGTGTAAGTGTATGAATGTTTTCAGTTTTACGGCACCTTTAATGCTTTTTCCTTTCGTCCCATTTCACCAAGCGAGCTTTCTTCAAATGAACTTTTCTGCCGATGGTTTCGTCCAATACTCTTAGTTAAATTAAAAATTGAACTTTTGGATCATTTTCCGGACACCGTTTTAGCTTTTTGATTTTGCTATTTTAAAGGTCGTAAAAACTACATGTAACTTTGTTTATTCCTTACAAATATTACAAATTCGTTAGAAACGAAATAAATTTTTGGCATTAGTACAAATAAATTTGAATTATTAACACCTGCTGGGAAACACAACACCCTTTTAATAATAATTTTGAAAAATTTCTTTGAAATAAAGAAAGTTGCAGATCAAATATTTTTTTTTATTTGAACAAATATTTTTGTGTACCAGATATTATCTTACATATAATTAGTGTTAACTAATTTTGATCATTTTTTTTTTTTTAATAATTTGTTGATACCATTTTTTTTTATACTTATAAGTTTATGTAAATGTATTTATTTTTTTGTTTGAATTCTTTACAAGTTATTTACAATTTGCTTTTTAATTCAATTACTTTTCTTACTTCCATTAAAAATTCTTTTTTCTTTTTTACTATGAAAAGTTTCACTTTTTTTTGCATGGCAGTATGCTTTTTATTGTTTCTACATGTATACAAAAAAGCGTTGTTTATCTTTTAATTTTTTACTCACTATGTTTGTACTTACCTGTATATTTTTGTAAATGCCCCTTGGGCGTATTATAACATTAAATTGAAAAATATTAATAATAATAAATAAATACATCTGTTTGTTTACTAAAAATATATATGAAGAACTGTTGGTTTCTCAAATAAAATTTAAAAAATATATAAGATGTAACATAAAGATAAATTGATCAGTCTTATGCTTTAGGCGCTGGTCCAATGAATATGGAATTTTGCATTTTAAAACCACTTTATAAAACAATATATTTAGCATCAAACTTGCTAGAAATCGATCCTGAGACCACAAAAATTTTAGACGAACAAACTTATCCCTACACTACGAGGCCATCTTATATTTATTTTCTGGATTTGTACCATTTACTCTTATAAAAATATTACCTGTCCTTTCAGATTAACAATTTTTTTATAATATCATGTGTGTATCCATTTTTTTGTAACATGAATGCATCATCATTTTTATCTTAACTGTTATATATACCAAAGAAAAAACAGCTCATTTAAAATTGAAAATCAAATACACATCTCATGAATGGTAAATAAAACTCAATAACCACGTGGCCCACTATTTTAGAAAACCTTACTAAAACACAAGTAATAATAAAAACAACAAGTTTGTGAGTGAATATTCTTGAGGAAAGTTAATTGTAATTTAAAATAGAAATAAAATAAGCATTCTTGAAAATGTCGCAAAAGCGATGAAACCGGTCACTGTATATTCAAAATTTATGGAATTAAGTATTACTCGTTTTTTCTTTCTGCAATTAAACACGAAATAAAAAATTTAATTTAAAAAATACAATCTGGAATTTAATTGTATTATGCAATTAAAGGTTTTTCCAAAATTAACTACTTGTTATGAATACCTTTATTTTCTAACTGATCTCGAAAAACAACTGTTCTTTTGTCTAAGTATAAATCTAAACTTAAACTTTCAATACTAAAAATATTGTACCAAAGCATTGTTTCTCGGCATCAATCATGTCTACTTATATTTTAAACAAAACGAATAAAATTTAATGGTTAAACATGAAAAATCACAAAGCTTGTGATTTGCTGTTAATTTTGTAAGCCCCAAAATGTCCTAACACAATTTATAAATCAAAGCTGGTAATTTCCGAAAATTTCCGAAACGTGGAAGAGACTTTGGCTTTCCTTTGGCAAGAGGATATGGAAGGCTTCATGCTCTTGCGATGCTTCTCCGTGCTTAACTAAGTTTGTTGCGACATCTGTGTTTATTCCCAGCTGTCTCTAAAAGCTCTTTATACAGTTTCTCCGATAAAAGCTCTATTGCTAAGACGATACAAGTTACAAGACCCTGATCGGACATTTCAGGAATCCATATTACCTCTAAAGGGTTTGTTAACACCCTTACGAAACCGATATTTTATTTCTGAAACTAATATTCATTTTGCTGAGAAAATAACGCAATATTGACTCAAAACCAGACTCAGACCCTTTAAATGATCATAAGGCAACACATCAAAATAATCACACCACCATAAATAAAATGGCCACAAAAAAGTATTTTAAGTGTGAAATAGATATAATTGTTGAGAATAAATTTTTCAACATTTATCGTTTCGTAATAAATTTAAGACTCACGAAGTTATTAATCGAACCTAAATATTAATAAGTATTAAAAAGATTATACATAAAACCATCATCCCTCACCCTACCAATCAAGCGTTACAGGAAAATACACCAAAATGTTCATTTAAAATTCAGTTCTAAGGAACTATGTGATTTTTACTATGGATAACTTACATAGCGCCATTTTCGTAATAAAATACCTCAAAGGCGCTTCATAAAGTTATTATTTGGATAAATATCACACTACCATAAATAAAATGGCCACAAAAAAGTATTTTAAGTGTGAAATAGATATAATTGTTGAGAATAAATTTTTCAACATTTATCGTTTCGTAATAAATTTAAGACTCACGAAGTTATTAATCGAACCTAAATATTAATAAGTATTAAAAAGATTATACATAAAACCATCATCCCTCACCCTACCAATCAAGCGTTACAGGAAAATACACCAAAAATGTTCACTTAAAATTCAGTTCTATGGAACTATGTGATTTTTACTATGGATAACTTACATAGCGCCATTTTCGTAATAAAATACATCGAAGGCGCTTCATAAAGTTATTATTTGGATAAATATACTTAAGTCATAGTTTATTTTACAAATAACTAAGTTATTTTATTTATTTTATTTTATTAATATAAACGGCGAAATTTCCTTTTACAAAACTTATAAAATAAACATATTGGTTTTATTGTTTTAAAATAAAACGTACATCACTCAGATTTAGAAACATAAATCAAACCTTAAAATTATATAACCCATTCAGTAGAAGTTTAAAACATTTCAAAATAAATGTAAAAATCTATTTTAATAGTAAAATATCTTAAAGGGTAAATATAACGTGAAAATCATAAAGCGTGATTTCATATACGAGTAACAGTTATTTATTTATTTATTTAATTTTACAATACGCCCAAGGGGCATTGACAAAAAATATACAGTTAAGTACAAACATAGTGCGTAAAAATTTAAAAGATAAACAATGCTTTTTTGTATACATTTAGAAACAATAAGAAGCATACTGCCATGCAAAATAAAAAGTGAAACTTTACATAGTAAAAAAGAAAAAAATAATTTTATATGGATATAATAAAAGTAATTGAATTAAAAAGCAAATTGTAAATAACTTCTAAAGAATTCAAACAAAAAAATATAAACATTTTCATATACTTATAAGTTTAAAAAAAATGGTATCAACAAATTATTGTTAAAAACAAATAATGAAAATTAGTTAACAGTAAGTACATTTGTGAAAATAATATAATATACGGTACACAAAAATATTTGATAAATGAATATCAGAAAGAGATAAGATAATAATAATACACATTAAAAAAATGATGAACGATATCCATGATTATTTTGAAAAAAAAAATCTTGTATATTATGTCGTTATTGGTTTTCATTAAAGATAAAAGATTCTCAGAATGGGCAAAATTGCAACAGCAACTAATTCAGTAACATAGCCAAGATAAACTGATTTAGGTTCCTGCACGAGAGGTATGTGCTGTTCTTTATTTATTCGTCAATAGTATTTTAATTCCATTTATTACAAAGCAGATATATCGTAGTGTCCGTTGAAAAACAATCCTTCAATGTTTGGATTCTATTAAGTTACATAAAGCATTTTTATTGTAAATCTTAAATCTGACAGAGTGATGTTTGTGTAGTCCATATCTTTAAAATTTGTATTCTATACTGAAAATATCCTACAAAAAAAAGCATTTTTACCAAACGATGTTTCATTTATTGGTACATAAAACAGGTGATACCGTCTATAAATTAAGGCTGGAACATGTTTTGTTATTAAACTCAGTAATTCTGCACAGTCTTCCTATTCCTGTCATAATTTTGTGAAGCAGTAGTTGGTCCGCACACACTCTGCGGTATTGTAGAGAAATAAACTCAAAATATTGTAATAAAACCAACTGGTCCAAGACAAAACCTTAAAACCGAAAAATTGTTTACAGGCGTTGCCTAGTAGGTATTTAAATTAATTCAATTAAATGAATCTCTTGGCGAAAATAACACTTTAAGCTCCTTTACTTCACCAAAGTTAACAGATAGAAGAATCGATAAAATATGGATATTCACACATAGGACAGGCAAAATTGTGAATGCATACAGAGTGTAAAGTGGCCAATTAAACCAGCCATCGACGGGTTGTAAGCCCTATAAATGCCTATAAATTCCATAATTTCATTTTTAAATTGTTCTTCTTCTCTGTCATTTGTAAATATTTATTTAAGTTTATTAAGTATGATCAAAACTTACATAAACCATTTGTGAACAGGGAAAATAACAAAACACGATGTATTCTTCCTCGACTGTTATCTGAATCACATTTGTAAATAATCTGTTCCATATTATGCAACTTTAAGAGGTCATTTGAATAATTTGACTTGAAGGTCTCGCTACCCTCCCCTTAAATAAGGGTTGAACGTTGTCTGCTGTGCAGCATTTGTGAGTAGAAACAAGGAAACCCAATTTGTAAAGTTTCTCTTCCTACTGTAGCGACCCCTAGGTCCTGTACACTTGCATATCTCAACATCGCTACTACACTGGCTTCGAACAGGGATGATAACATTTAAATAAAATAAAAAACTGAGTGTTTTATTTGTATGATTTGTAAAAAAAGTTATCTCAAACACTGAGAACCTATTTTTTCGAGATTTGTCAGCAGATTAAAGACAGAAGACAGGAAACAAAGTTATTAAAATACAATTTTACACCTAGACAAATTAAGAAAACGTATTTAAAAATTTAAAAAACTTGTAGCTGGTGGAGATCCAACGCGCGCCCGCGGCGCCAATTTTACAGTTGGCTATCCAACCACCTGCGGTACAGTGCCAATTAATTGAATTGTTAATAAATCCGTAATAATAACCAAGTGAAAACATTTTTTTTTTTTTTCACATACACAATTTTATGTGCAAACATTTGAACTCCAGCCAAACTGCAGAGACAGTAATTTGCAGGGATATATATATAAAATAACATAAATATCTTACATAAAAATAATGAATATATTAACATATTACAACAGAGATGAAGAACATTTAAGATTTTTTATTTTATTTTATTTAGAAAACATCCAGTCATTCAAAATAAGTACTAAAAACAACATTTTTTTAACATAAAAAGACCAATTTAGTTTTCATAAATTAAAAAGATATAAACATTAAATGTGACAAAAAATAAAATAAATAAGAATCTTAAGTGAAAAAAGGATAATTGTTGACATTTGCGTTTTCCATGGAGGTAATAAATTAAAATAAATAAAAATACCGAATGTACACTCCGAGCCATCCACGCACACACATGAACGCACATATAAAACATACACAAACATATACATTACATGCGGCACATATACATAGCATAAACCACTCAAGATGTACATTCAGCAACTATCCCAAATAATCGACCCCATGAAGAAATTTTCTGTACAAATGCAACGTGCAGTTAAAAATGTCTACATCAATACTGAGTCCGTTATAATTTCTACAGGTACGTCTAATGAATGAATTTGAAGATAAGGTAATATAGAAGTCCAGGCATCTACAGGGCTTATGACGTGTCAATGGCTGGTTTAAGTGGCCACTTTACACACTGGGTAACATTCACCATTCTGCCTATATTTGAACATCTATATTCCTTCAATTCTTAATGTTAAGTGTTCTTCATATCTGTTGTAATATGTTAATATATATAGCTCCCCAGGGAGTTGAATCCAGTCCTTGTCTCCAAAAGTTTGGACAAACTCAAAATATTGTTAATGAATATATATCAACAAAATACAAGAAAAAAAATAAGGAAAAAAAAATTGTTGTTTGGGAATTGTAATATAAAAATAATTTATACAAAAAGTATTGTTTTTGAAAGAAAAAAATATGAACTGAAAATATTATTATTTTTATTCATAAACTGAATGAAAAATTTAGAAAAAAGGTTTTTAAAACCACTTCATTTTCAAAAACGACACCTTTAATTTCATGGGGCAGTCTATTTACTATGCGTGGAATCATAATTATACTCCCTAGTCTTTTTTCCATTCGTATTAAGTACCGTTTTTTTTTGTAAACGTTTAGGCGCGTTTTATACGTATGAGATATTGGCGTTTTGTAGATATCTTTTGAATTTTTTGTGTGAAAAATCTTTACTAGAAAAAATAATAATTAATGATGTATTTTGTATTCAAACTTCTAAATATAATTATGTTATCTAATTATCCAAGCCCAAAATGTCTTAGATTGATTCAGAAATTGACATAAAATATATTTATTTATTTACATGCATTACATTACACACATACACATTATTTGAAACACAAGTCCCAACTCCATGGGACTAAAAATCCGGTGTTGAGATGGGACGAAAAATAAGTTGACACAGACATAGGATCAAAAATATAAAAAATAATTTAAAAATATATATATGTATGGTACATCAATATGGTAAACAGTAAACTGAACCTTAAAAAAATCATCAAGGAGTTTTCTACTCAAATCCCTCCCACTTAGGAAAATCCAGTCCTTAACTCATTGAAATTGTAATTTAAGTATTTTTTTAGATTAAAATATTACAACAGAGATAGAGAAAATTTTATGGAAGGAATATGAGTGTCTAGGCATTTACAGGGCTTATGATTTGTCACTATATATTATCTGCATTATTAAAGGCTTAAACTTTTAAACTTTAGAAAATTTAACGTTTTAAATAATTTTGATACTAAAACATAAACAGAGTAATAAATGTTCAAAATAATTAATACCAGCAAATAACAAGTCATTAGCCCTGAAAATGCCTAGTGATCCATCTTCCCATCTTTAAAATTGTCCTTATGTCTGTTTTGATATGCAATCTGTGATATTTAACGTGAATATTAAAATAAAAAATCATCTTTAAACGCAAATGGAAGTCAACAAGACTTCTTAGGAAGCCCTGGGACTGAGAAACGGTCCAGTGCCGATACAAAGGCAGTGTCTTATCTACGTATATTAAGCGCAAGAACAGGAAGTCTTGAAAGCTCTTTGCAAGCTTCCTCTGCAAGGGAATCACTACTCTTCAGTCTATATCTCTCCTTTAACTTATTCACCAAAGCTTTGTAGGTTTAGAGCATTTCGACTTGGACAACTTAGCTCATTTCTCGGCGGACAAATACTCGTAAATACGTAAACTACAAAACCGTTTAGTCTTAAAGCAAACATTTTATAAAGAACTTTGCAATCTGGATAATTTGTTTTGCAAACTTTTTTGATTGTCTTTCAGCTTTCCTTAGAAATGCACATCTTATGATAGCAGCTCTTTGGCATTTTACATACAAACGACAAATTGAAGAGTTTTCCATAAAAAACTTCAAAACTGAAATTAAACAAAAATATGTTGAGTTCATTATAATATTTGTAGGTAAAAGACAGGATTTCATCCCTCCCAAAGATAATTAAGTATTAAAATTAACAAGTTAAAACAATCACATTAATAAAGGTCTCATCTCACTAACTTCACTTAAGTCATCAGATAGAAGAATTGAAGAACTATAAAACTTTTTTTTTTGTAAATTATTCATATTTATAATTTTAAGTTGCTAGAATTTTACTCATCCGCGCGCTTTGTAGTTGCAAGACGATTGTTCATTCGGCTTCAATATAAAAATGTTATCAACCATAAAATACTTAAATCAAAGTCTCTAAAATTTTAACGGTCCATGCGCTCAGTAGCTGCAAGACTTTTCATAATCTAACTCCTCATTTTAAAAACAAGTTTAAAAAAAATGTAAACGTTAATATCATTCAAACAATAAACTTCATTGACAATTTAAAAATAACGTAAATGGGGTCTAGATTTTTTACCGTCCATGCGCTTTGTAGCTGCATGACGTTCTATAATCTAGCTCCTATCTGTTACAATTGAAATAGATCACAATTTGAAACGAGAAACTAAAACCCAATCGTCCACTTGCTCAGTAGCTGCAAAACATGCCGAGATATTTACTTACTTATAGAGCCTTTTAGGAGATTTTCCCTAAATTGGAGCTTTATAAATTATCCAACTATAACATAACAATACGGGTATTCAAATGAAGGATACGTAAAATTGTGTTTGTTACATAGTGCGTAAAATGGCCACTTGAACCAGCCAATGATAGGTCATAAGCCCTGTAAATGCTTTTACTTCTATATTTCCTTCTCTAAAACGTTCGTTATCTCTGCTGTAACTTGTTGAAATCAAAGCGTTTCTTACAAACTGCAGAAAACATTAGGCAATAAAAATATATAAAAATTTTGGTTATTTTGAATGCATTTATAATCATTACTCATATTATGCAATAAACTTTGTTTTCTGGCCCAACTACTGTTACACATGTAACAAATACAGTTTAAAAAAGGGATTAATCGAAATGAATGATTCACGAAAATAATTAATTGAGTCATGTAATTTTGAATTTAATAATTATTTAACTAAAATAAAATAAAAAACGGAAAAATTCATCGTGCATTTAGGATATTTTCTATAGGTTATATGGCCATTAACGTTAGTTTTGTAAAATAAAAACAGATCTTATGTATTAGGCGTAATTATTATTTCTTTGATTGTTTTAATAGGTTGACATCATTTTTTGAGTTGAATAAAAGAGCACAAAAAACTCGATTGTTTGTTTAGCAGTTTTTCAAATTTAATATCAAATTACCATAAAACAATAATTTTTAAAAAATGTTAACTACTCTCCATTAAAATTTTTTTTAAATTTAATATTTTTAAATAAAAAAAAGTATTTTATCACCCTATTTTTTTTTCTGTATCTTTGCGGATAAAAAAAAGAGTAACGCGTGAGAAATCAAATTACTTTTTTACTAATTGCTTTTAAAATAGATTTTTCGAATTTAATTGATGTTAAAAAGTTAAAACTTTCATACTGAATTTGATAATAAGGGTAGAAAAAAAATTAGATAGCTAACCAATTAAAACAAAAGTAGTAGAAATACATAAAACGTATAAAGGTATACACTTTTTAATACCACGCAACGTCCCCGTAATAACTTGTCGTTATTAACGTGTCGCCAAAAGGCTGTGTTATAATTGAAGTTGGACGTCTCCAGGGCAACAGGTAAGGGTAGGGGAATTAGGGGTGAGGCAAGGTTTAGAGGTAGCCGTGTCACAGTGAAAACCAGTGGAGAAAATTGAGATTTTAGAAATTTTATTAGCATGCTAATTGAAATAGCATAGGTACGAATATTGCCAATTCTTATTCTTAAATTTTGATCCATGGGTTTTTACACGTCGTCTTAGTAGTGTTATGGTCAGCGCGGTTGCCTACCATGCAAGAGGTCTCGGGTTTGACTCCCAACATGTTGGATACAAAATATTGATTTAAATGGGTGTTCTCACACTGGGATGTTTCATAGTCCCTGGACTGGTACCTGAAGCGTAAGACTGATCACCTTACCTTCGAGTAAATCAAATTACAAGGGTTAGTTCGATCGGTGTACCAATGCACTGCTCTATGCACAATCAGGTGCGGAAAAGGAATGATGATGATGATTTTTCCCGTACCCTGGAGAAAGAAGAATACAATATTTTGTTATTAATATATGTATTACCAGAATCTTGGACAAGCGTTTTTGACACGAAGGCTACTTTCTGGTCAAAATGTTATTCTAAAAAATGAAATTATCCATCTATTAAAGGCAGGAAAAATCGAGAACCATTATTTTTAAACAGGTACAATTTTTTAACAGTTTCTTATAAAATTTAACACATTAACAATTTATCTTAAAAATCGTTGAAACAGTAACCAATTTAAGTATTAAAAATAACAGTTTAAAAGTGCGTGGGAGAAATGAGTTTTTCAAACTGATTTTTAAAAAAATGAATGAGATGCACGGAAAACTTCTTCATCTCTGTTGTAATATGTACAGTACAATATTTTATGTTTTTTTCAAAAAAAAAAAATTGTTGCATCTATGGCATGTAGGTAAACCAGTACCAAAACTGCATTTTCTCCGCCTAGACATAGAACAAAAATCATTACGAAAATTTGGAATAGTTTTGTACCTTAGCTAGTTTTTTTTGCATCCTTTCAACTTTATTCGATAATTTGCTAAATATTTATATGTTAATGCAATTGATAATGCCCATAAAATATATTTTTGTACATGCACATTCTTTTCCATGTCCGAAGCCGTTCTGAATAACGATTTGGAAGTATGCGTATGGAAGAACTTATTGCTCAAAAGTTTAAGTTAGGAAGTAAGTCTTACCTCCACGTTTTAAACAATATGAATGACAAATTTAAATGGCTAATGTTACGTTAATGACATTTTGTTATGGTGGAAAAACTAATTTCCACGCAAATGTGGGGCGAGAAATCGCGGGGAGCGAAGACCTAGGGCTTCTACAATATTATTTATTGGAGTGGACGGTATTTTAATTTTAATGAAATTAGTGAATATCCTCGATATGCGGTACGCAGTGTCAATCAGTCACAACCCCAACAAATGAGATGGATTAGAAATGGATGCCACTAACCTGATTCGTTCTTGATGGAATTGCGATGGTCCGACGTGTCAATTGCGAGCGGCACCAACACTAGGACAGGCCCCCGTTCAGGAGCTGAACACCACTGGTTGGTGGAAACAAAATCTATGATGTGGCACTCGTTCAATAAAAAAACACGCGATTCACTACACAAGGTTATATTGTGGCGGATGATCAAAGGATACTGAGGTGGGATGTGAACATTTGCCGTGGGTAAAAAGGATTTTGAAGTTTGAAAATATATTTGAACAACGCACACCCACATATTGTGCAACCAGTGTTCATGTATTTAGTTCAAATGCCAGGTGCTAATGCTATTCACTATTCGTTTTGTTTCGCAATGTTAATGCTAACTATTCCATCACCTAAGCAAATTGTCGGAGAGTGACAACTTTTTTAATATAATGAGATATAATGGTATATTATTTTGCGGTAAACAGGATTCCTCATTAATAATTTGCCACAAAATTTCCTTCTGTGTCATAACTTTTACGGCTGAAAAATAACTCGATTTGGGTCTGGTAAACATATTTCTCATTTATGAAATACCTTATTTTGATGAAATACGCAACATAAAAAGAGGCCATGTTTGAATGTTTGATGTATCTACCTATATTTTCAAAGAAGTTACTTATGCAAACATAACTTGTACGTTTTAGTAAAAAGCAAAGCGTTTTTTGAATTTTTTTCTTTAAATCGAAAAAAAATTATGTACAGAAACAGGTTAGTATTTTTTAAAATAATTAAAAAAATCTCAATACACCATTTTTATCTGAGTTCTTTTTATGGTTAAATTAAAAAATTTGTGCTTGCATTATTTAAAAATATAATAATAGTAAATTGTACAACCAACTTGAATAATAAAAAAAAAAAATATTTAGAATTTAGAACATAGTTTTAGTATCGACCATTTCATTTGATTTTATTTTATAATCGTATGTGACCACTTGCCAACTTGTAACGGTTTTAAGACGTACTCGTCTCTTCATCGGGACACTAACATGCAAATCCCTGAATATGTATTTCGAGTTGCACGTGAGTGTAAAAAAACTTTAACTTCCATATTTTTAAAATTTTTACACAAAACAAGACGACTATTAAAAAACACATATTAATTTTAATTTGACTGAAAAAAGTGTGTGAAGTTATAGAAATAAAAAGATTATAATTTTAAAAAATGGATGGCTTAAAGTTATTATTAAGGTTAAGTGAAGTTTGTTTAGTTATTCATGTACAAATGTGATATTTTTACAAGATACTGTACATACAAAAGTGTCACATATTAAAATTGAAATATAATAAACGCATGATCAACTATGTAACATAAATGTTAATAAATTTCGACAGTGCTGATTAGAAATGCGCGTGAAAATATTAATATATTTTCGGTAAACCACGCTACTAATATTATGCTTGCGTATATCTGCATACAAATTTTGCTTAAACAAAAAAATAATTACGTTTTAATCAGTATCGCGTGAAAAGGGAACAGCATGAAATACACACGCAAAATTAAACATTCACTGTTCAGTTGTATGAAAAATCGTGATAATTTTCCGAAAGAAACTGACGAATAACAAAGTTTCCATTCTGCGATAGAAAACGAACCGGAAGCTTAAAAAACAATTCAAGATTAAATAAAAATTGGCGGTGGCTTTCGTGTTCTCCTCGTTATGCATAAGCTGATAAAAAATCAACAGTGAGTTCCCTTAAACACGCCACTCGTTGAAGGTTCTATGGTACTTCTACCCTATTTTTTTATATTCAGAAAAATAAAGATTTTTTTACTAGAGAAAATATAATTTGGATTATTTTATTTCCATATTTCTATAGAACGCAATATTTCATACCCCAAAATCGCTAAACTTATCAGTGGTAACAGTTTTGATTAATTATTATAAAAATAAAACTTTGTTTTCATTTTTTTTTTCATATGGTCTTGATTCAATAAAATAAACACACTATTACAATGTACATACATTATAAAGAAAACAATGTATAAAAATATATTATGTCCCGACAAACTATTCAATAATAGTTTGTCGTCAGTTTTAATAATAAACAAATCAAATAGTACAGACATAATACTGTATACGTATAAAATAATGAACATATATTATTTTGTTTTTGATGCTTTTGAAAATATTATTGAGAAGAAAAAAAACTCAAAAAAACCAGATAAAAATGGTTAAAGTTTTTTTTTTTCGAAAAGTAAGAGAATATATTAAAATAATACAATAAAGTTAAAGAATGGCCGTTTACTTGGATATATTTTAAATAAAGGAAAACAATAAAAACACATACGTAAATAGGGTGTGCTCATCAATGTTATCAAAACAATATAAAAAATAAAACAATGCAAATAAAAAATTAAAATTCATATCTACAGAAAAAATAAAAATAATAAGAAAATTAAAAGTAGATATTAAAATGAGGATCTAAAAAATTTAAATAAAATAAGAAAAAAATAAAAAAAGGGTAACCTAAGAAAATAACAAAAATGTATTCAATGAGACATAAAAAATGTTTTACATAAATAATAAATCAATGTAGGGACGTTCTGTCTACTTACCACTTTCGTAATAAATAAATTATTTTATTTTTATTATGACATGTTTTCATGTCAAGTGGCAACATATTAAATATTTTTGGAACAATATAATCCAACGTGCGTTGTCCATATATTCATTTTAAAATTTTGGTACATCTAGGCCATCAACAGATGTAAATCTTGTTAGATAGCTGTGTTCTAAATTATTTTTATATATCGAGCTGAACATCTGTTGAATTATAATTTTGCTCCACACAATCTTATTTTTTTACAAAAATACTACTTCAGTTTCAAGAGAGCACTCCTCCCATCGATGGGTGATATAAAAGTAATAGTACATGTAGCATGATATTGTTTTCGGTTTCATTATCGAATCTATACAAAAACAAACATATTATTCAGTGATGGAACCTAAAGTAGGGTGGTTATTTCATTTATCTAAGGTGTTAGTATATATCGACTGCTCCAAGGAAGAAGCCAGTAACTCCGAAATTGAGGTTTTTGACTTACTTCCATTTCTGAAGGTTATAAATCATTTTCTTCCTTCCGAGAAGACTTTCATTACTCTATCTCTTTTAACTTGGTTAATAAATTAATATAAAAAATAGTTGCATGTCAAAAAGCAATTTTTTTTCATGTCAGTTTTATTAATGATTTATTTTATTATACAGAGTTAAGAAGATTCATTTGATATTGTGGGTGACACCAACAGATAAAAATGTGCGCAAACGCACAAAAAACCCCACCCCGCCTTGAATAGTTTTATTTATTAGAATTTTCGAAAATGTTATAAATTTGGGTGGTTTATATGTTAATAATTGAATTTTTTTTCATTTTTTAAAATAAAATAGCTCATTGAAAGTTTAACAGTTTATTTGATTTTCTCTGGAATAGAGAAGTAAATCAACATACAACACATAACTGAAATACGAATTCCGAAAAAAACAGCACTATGTCCCAAAACACTATAAAATAGTAGGAATTCTAATAATGTACTAGATTACTTAGAAAGTGTAGACCAATAATATATTTTTACAATTTTAAAAACTTATGAATCCTGACCCAAGAATATGGAAAAAAAAACAAACTCTCAATTTGTTTTTCTGTACAACTATATTTTATGACTTAGTGCTGTCTTCCTTGGAGCAGTCGATATATGGATGGTTGTCTAAAGTACAGATATGGAAACATGATCACTGAGGGAAAGAATGTTAAGTGGAATTTAGTTCTTGAAATTCAAGCACATAAGTACGTGTTACAATAGTTAAACTAAGATTTGGTATGTGGGAAGACATTTTTTTTTAAAGATTCGATAATAAAACCGTAACAATATTTAAAATGTACTATTAGTTTTGTATCACCCGTCGATGGGAGGAGTGCTCTCCCAAAATGGTAGTAGTGTTCTAGTTAAACCATAAAATTGTTTTAACACAAATAAGAAAGTTTGATTTTCATAATAATTTATAATGAAGGGTTAAATAATAAATGCCGATTCAATTAGTTACATTATTTGTTTATCGCGCATGACTTACTTTGGTGATTTTTATGGTTTTGGTGAAACATTGTAAAACTGGGTGTTAGACCAATCAGTTTTTAGGGTATATAAAAATAATATCGTTGCGTTGGATTTGAACATAATAAAAATTAGTTAAATATTTTTTCAACTTCTTGAGTAAGCGTAAATGTTCAAAAAATGAGAATATAATGTAAAATCCGGAAACACATTGATTACATTGATAAAATAAAACAATAAAATTACAAATTTACAATCGTAAACATATCATATGATTTGGTGTATTTTTATGCCTAATTTTTTATAACACTTTCCTTCCTTGGAGAGATTTGTATGTCATGCTAAGTTTGTTAGTCAAAATACAAATATTTTAATAATATCTTATTATTTGTGCCTAATGAGACTTCTAGGTTAACTTACACACCTAGCGGCAAAACAAGTAACTGTTTATTAAAAATGGCGGCATTTATAACAATACCGCTGACATTTCAAAAAATTTAGTTTCTTGTTCTCAACAATAATACATTTTTTGCAGATTTTAGACTAGGTGGGTGCTTCAAAATTACTGTTCACTGTATGTTATAATGCATTTACTTACTGTAATATTTATCAGTAAATTATATATGTGACGTTATATGACGTATTGGAGACGCCTCAATCCTTTGCCAAAGGATTGATGTCATATGAAATTCAGGCTCAGAAGCGCTTTGTATTTACCAACACCCATCATATCAGATCCAAACAGTCAACATAGTAAAAAAAAGGCGAATAATGTCTGTTTCCAATGTTATGACATCTTCGAGACTGGTATTTTTATAAAGGAGTTCAATGTATAATTACAAAACAAATCTTTACCTCTGTTTTGTATAAAACCGGTCACTGGATATTCCGAATTTGTAGATTAAAATATCACTTTAATTTATAAGAGAAATGAACTTGAATTCTCTATGAGCCACTTCGTTGAAATAAATTGAGCAAGAATTTGTTTTTGTAGTTTTTACAGCAGATTGATATTTGAAAATCAATTATCTGCTGTGATATTTTGCCCTGCATTTTGAATCGGGAAAACTAGTTTCCTTATTTAACAATAGGCTAATTATCCCTTTGAAAAAAATTATATCCGCTTGAATTTCCGGATATATGTCCAATTTATAAGTAGGATAGATCGACAAAGACTAGGGCGTATATTTTAATAACATATTTATTAAGTTTTGATGGTACTGACGGAACGGACACCTCCAACGAAAACCTTAAATGTTTTGTCTAATCTTGTTATTTTTGTTGAGTATCCTTAAATTAATGTATTAATAAAGATGATTGATCAGAAATGTATTACAACATATATTTTAAAAAAGTACAAAAATAATCATTTATAATTTTTTTTTTTTTTTTAAAGGAAATATTTGCGTTCTTATATTTTACGAAAATATTGAATTTGGAGGGCCATTTTCAACGAGTTGTAAATAACTCACTATAAGAAAATAGGAACCAAGTTGGGGTAGAGTGGGATTCGAACCACGGACCTTCGATCCGTGAGTCCGAGACACTAGCCACGGGACCACAACCCGATACAAATTATGTTATGATAACATACTAATAGTTTTACCCAAATGATCGCAATGTGTCTCACTGAACCAACGTGAATATATCTATTATTTTTATTTCATTTTTAAATATCTTCAAAACACGTAATATGGTGAAAAAAAAATATCGACAATCCAATTCACAAAATAAAACACAAATAGTCACAACGCGTCTCACAAATTTTGGCACAAAAAAGATCGTCGTGTGTTCGCTTGACGATTCCAGATTTCTGTCTAACAGGAACATTACCTCGACTTAGGAAGGGATGAAACGGGACAATATTTTCACGTGAAGGATAAATGAGCGACACCTAAAAAAATATGATATGTGTCTTATAGACATATTGCAATCATCGGAGAGTTAATGTAGAGGACCTGGTATTTTTTTTATTTTATTTTTGCACCACAACAGGCCAGGAGGCCCAATTACAGTGGTGAATTACATCATTGAACACCCAGGCTTGGTGTTCTCACCGGAAATCGAACCCGGAACCTTTCATGTGTGAGTCAAGCGTCTTGACCACTACACCACGGAGGCCGCCAGTTGATGTTGCCAGTGTCCATAAAACCTTATCTGAAATCCAAAAGTTAAACCTGTGAATATCGTTTTCACGTTAATCTATTATAATTTTAGTATTATAATTATTATTATTTCTACGTCCGTTATAAACGTTAATTATGATTTAATCGACAATTTTCATCGTCCGAGTTTTTCGTTTGAAATTCATAAAACAAATATTCATCATTTCAATAATGTGACTGAATTATTGAAAAAATTCCCTCAGTTGAAACTCTAAAAATTCCCTGCAAACCAATTCCAGTAATTAAGAGACAGTTGCAATCACTGGTGCACTGCTTCCACTGGTTTACTTAATTACCTGAATCTGTTTTATTTAAATGCAACGCAGAATGGAATCTCCAAGTTTGCGCTGCAATGTCATCGCCATTCCTCTCATTTAGGCTTCATTAACCCCCCCCCCATTAGTAACTCTCACCAGCGCACGTTGGCTGCACTTATACTAATACACGAGTATCAACATCTTATCAATTCACTAAATAATAATAATTGGAGTTCCTTGTGGAAGAGAAATGCAACCTGGAAGAGACGTGACAATAAATAATATTGTTTTGTATCCATCAAATTTAAAGGGAATAATAAACTAAAGGGTTATCCATATTTATTCAAAACTTCAAGTACAAAAAACAAGTCGGTAGTCAGATGTCAGAAGGGACCATCTGTATTTTTGTCTATGTTTAAGTTTTCAAAAGTTTTAATTAATATTTCAACCAAAAAACAGACTCGTCAAAATTTTGTACCAAAAACCATAAATGTTTACCAAAAGATACATGCATATGATAAAATGAAATATAAAAAAAACCTAATTAATTTTTAAAAATAGCTGTTTTTTTAATTCTGAGATAAGGCTTGCACGTATTAACATTAATAACATTTTTTGAAAAGTACATCATGTTTGACGTATTAAATGATCGGGATCGGGTAATGAGTTTGGAAGGAGAGAACAAGAACCAAGGAAAGAAAAAGGAAAGAGAAGAAAAAAAAAAGAGTAAAAAGGAGAAGTTCAGCATTCTGGGGATACATAATAATGTTTCAGATATATAATAATGTTTCATATGAATTTCCTTGTGTAGAATACATCTGATGTGTAATCTTGTCGGTCTTGTGGTGTACTGTACAGCACGTTTGCTTTCCATAAAACAGGTCTCGGCTTCGATACCCGACATGATTGATATGAAATATTTATTAAAAAAATTATGAAAAAGAATATTTCATAGTACCTGAAGCGTAAGACTGATCATCTATCCTTCATGGAACAAAAATGATCAAGTTACGCTGCGATTGGTGTACCAATGCAGTACTCTATGCACCACATAAAGGCAATGATTATGATGATATGTATTACATGCTTTTGTTGTCACATCTGAATTATTTATTGGCATACTACCTGTCTTTAGAGCGAATAATTAAATGATAACATTATGTAAATTTGTTACAACAGAAAGGGAAAACATTTTTGAGAAGGAAATATGGTAGTCTAGACATTTAGAGGGCTTATGATCTGTCACTGGCTGGTTTAATTGTCCACTTTGTGTGTAGTTATAATATTTTTAGTTTGTCCAATTTTTTGTAGACAAGGACTGGATTCAACTCTCTGGGGAGCTGTTAATATAAACATATTACAACAGAGATGAACATTTTTTTTGAGGATGTAAGTCTCCTTGTCATCCCTTGTCTGATAAGATTTCTTGTGGCGTAAATAAGGGTTTTTGCTCTTTAACTTCACAAACATCAACAGATGAAAAAATGGAAGGAATAAAGATGTTCAAATATGGTCAGAATGGTGAATGTTACACATTGAGTAAAGTGGCCACTTAAACCAGCCAATGATAGGTCATAAGCACTGTAAATGCCTAGACTTCTATATTACCTTCTCCAAAATGTTCTTCATGTCGATTGTAATATGTTTACATTGTGAAATATTCACCATTCTGCCTACGTTTCTCTGTTTGAAATTTGAGGATATGGAAGTCTAGGCCAGCTTGCCTAGATTTCCATATTCTCTTCTCAAAAATGTTATTCCTCTTTGATATAGCATATTAAGGTTGAAAAATTCTTTATTTTAGCAATTTCACAGAAAACAAATAGGTACGTGTCTTGTTTTTTTCAATTGAAAAATATTTTTTTTCATATTTTACCAGAATAAATAACAAAATAAATCCACGTTTATTTCACAGTGGAAAAACCTGTGCATTTAGTTTTCAACTTTTTGCTTTATTTAATTTGTTCGTTTTTTTGCAAATTAATAAGGTTTTAGAATAGACTAGAGTTTTTACATGTACAATAAATAATCGATTTCTATTTCAAACATATTTATTCAAGTCTTAACTAAATGTAGGTAGTTGAATTAAAGGGTGACAGTATCAAGGTACATTATTTATTGTTTCAGCATTTACTTTGAGAAAAAACATTTTGAATTTATTTTAAATGAAACACATTGTAATTTTTACCACATAAGAGTTTAATTAACAGTTTATGTTTAGACCTGATGATGGGTTAATCAAAATACCTGAAACTATGCTGGCAATAACTAAAATAACAAACATAAATACTTACATTTTAAAGACATAATTTCAGCTTTTGCGATTTGAATTTTTTTCGTACATTTCAAAATTCATTTTGTGTCCAATTTTACGAGTGAATACAAATCCAAATTTGATGAGAATATGGTAATGAGAAAAAGTAATTTTGAGGTGTAGAAGCAAGGAGCCTAGAAAGCTGTCATATTATTCAAGAGTCCAAAGTGAAATATCCTTCCAGCAAACTCGAATCGTCCTTTTCATTTGTCAAAGCGACAGATTATCCTGTTCCATTTAGTAATTGAGGTGTCTGTTGTGTCAGGGTGAAATGAATATTTAATCTGAATCTCAATACAATATTAAGTAATATTTCAGTGCATAAGCATTGCATATTTGAAAAATAAATATCGTTGATTTCTGGATGCTGAAAATAATCTTATATTATTAATTGAATAAATCCTCAGACATCATTCAAAAATATCTTCTGAAAATACCTGATTTTAAAAATAAAAGTTAATTTTTATTTTACAATATTAAAATACTTACAAGGTTATGTTTTGGGTTTGTACTAATATTTGAAGACAAAAGACTTGATTTTATTAAGATTTATAAATGATAACAGGGATGGAGAACATTTTGGAGAATTCAATATGGATGTCTAGGCATAAAAAAGGGCTTATAACATGTCATAACCCCTGTAAATCCCTAGACTTACAACTTATAAGTAATACGTACATATTACAAAAAACATATTATAATAACATATCCCAAACTTAATGAGGCCAAAGGCCATGTGTTGAGTTGGGATATAATAAAATGGAAAGTGTAAGCATGCACATTGTTATTAAATTACAGCAAAAATATTATAAAATAAACATACATTTTTAAAGGGCATCTGGAAAACATGCTTAGTATGATATAAATCTATGCAATATCTCGCAGCAGTCTCCTGCAATGGTCTCTTCCCTTACACAAAATTCAGACTTGTACACTCTTTCTGAAAATTATAAAACCAAAGAAAAAAAATGATTTTGTTTTCTACTTCACACCGTGATAAAACTTTTCTACAGATTTTGAGTTTCTCCAAATATTTTTATTTCGGAGTTATTTTCATAATATTTGCAGTTTGTGATAGAGCAGGATTCGAATTTAAAACCACCTGATTTTATTATTAAGTATTTTTTTGATTACATAATAGTTATCGATAAAATCTAACTGATATCTGAAGGATTATTGAAGTAATAAAAAAAACCTAATCGTTGATAAATTAGCCGTGAGAAGTCTGAAAGGTGAATGAAGGTTATAATGACAGGTGAAATTTATTTTTTTCGATGAAAAACTGTAAATTAAACTAAAATGTAATGAGATTTGTAAGTTCTACTTTATTTTTCTTAAAATTAATTTATATGTAAACACATTAATTTTAACATGTGACTTTACACATATAATGACGTTACATGTATCCTTATAAAACGGGCAAAGTTGCAAACAATTTTTTTTAAATAATTAAATATATAAACATAATACCTGTATGATCAAATAATACAACAAAAAAATGTTTTTTTTTCTAAAACATATCCATCAAAATTTTCTATTGATTTTTAGTATGTCACATATTTCATTTTTGAGGTTAAAAAAATGTTTTTTGTAAATTTTAATTGAACGGGATTTGAACCTTGGACTACCCAAATCTGAGTCCAAGACAATATAACAGGACAACAACATGGCTTATTTTGAATACTTTTACGGATACTTAACCAAATTTTTACTCTAAAGTGGCCCGTTTAGTATATTTTTAATGACGATAAATTATCGTATTCACTGTATCCGATTTTTTTTGTAGAAATGCAATTTTTTTTCATAAGAGTATAGGTGCATGTAGCAGTTGCTTACTTACAAGGCATCAGTTTCTCGCCATCCATTACTGATGATTCATTTGCAGTTCACGTTGAAACTACGGACCCAAATCTAGGATTTGGTAGCTGACGGAGGCGTGTACTGTGGACGTTAATTCTTAAGCCAGAGAGGAGACTTGAAAAATAATGATTTACGAGGTTGCTTTATTTCTCATATAAATAAGTACCTACCGTTAAAAACTAGCATGAGAAAATTATTTAAATATATATTGCTAGAATTTCATTTATTCATGCGTATTGTAGCTGCAAGACGTTTGATAATCTAGCTTCTGTGTGTCAGTGTCATAAACTATGAGATTGTTTGAAAATCGGATTTTGTAAATTAGATCTCCAATTCCAACCGCCACGCACTTTGTAATCTAGTTTTAACTAGTAAACAATTTTTTTTTTTTTTAAAAACCAAAAAGTTGATCAAAAAATGTTATCTATAAATACAAGCAAAATGAAATAAAATACTTCAATTATTTAGACTATCGTTTTTATATTGTAAAATGATGATTTTATTTTAGTTTCGCAAAATGCACTATATTGTTTTGATATAAAATTATCACGCCGTTTCCCCGTAGAAGTAGACGGAGAGAATAGAACGCCATATCACTCTATCTTGGCATACAGACCTCGCTTCCTCTACATTCATGCATCTTCTCATGCACGCACGCCAATTATTCCTACTTTTGACATGTCTATTTTCAAGTATTTGATGGACTTGATTTTGCCATGACTTTCTCGGCCTTCCTCGTTTTTTGCATCCATCAGCATTTGCATCGTAGATCCTTTGAGCCGTTTTTTCGTTGTCCATTCGCTCTACATGTACAAACCAACGCAGCACCCCTTTCTTGATTCTGTCGAAAATGCATATCTCAACCTTACACAGTTCACGGATCTCAACATTTGTGCACCTATCATACATCGTTTTGCCACACATTCATCGCATTTCGACAGAATTTAACCTATTTTTATAATATTTTTTCCAATTTCACAATACTCTCTCATATATATAAAATTATTATCAAACTCACGATTTGGAAGGTGCCTTTAGCATTTATCTTAAGAAGCTAATATTATCTCAATATAACAATGTTAAATGTTTTATATAATGCTCGATAATTTAATAGACGTACAGAATCATTTATATATTTGCATATCAAAGGCAAAATGCGTTGAAGATTAAGACAAAATAATGACACAAAACAAAAGGGAAGGAGATCAAACCATTCATCACCCTTCCTTAGATACCTTTCATGTTTTGTTCAATACTCTAGCACCTAAATAAATATTTGTATCTACAGAACACGTAAAAGGTTACTAAACTTGCTGAGTATTATTATTTGTGAGATGCAACGTCTGAGCGCTAGTTGCACCATAAATATTTGTTAAAAAAAATATCGATTGTTTTGTTTTTGTAGATTGCGTAAATAAACGAAAATGTAACCATATTTGTCTTTTTCAGTTAAATTTTTTGTCATCTTACTGGCTCATTGCTGTCAAACTGCTGAAAAAACTAATTAAGATTTTAATTGAATAATAACATTTTGATTATATTTAAATATTTGTTAAAATGATCTTTCTGTTGACAATAAGTTCTTAAAAATATGCGGGAACTAGGTACTAATTTTTAAATCGAAACAAGATGTTTTTAAAAAACAAAGATTGTTCTATGGACACCTCCGGCAACACCCGACACATTCTGTCCATAATCACCAAAGTAACGCGCCACCAGCACCTACAAAACGGAAACAAGCCAAGCCAGGCTTTCTCCGTTTAGCGCTAGTACTAAATATCAAGCACAACGTCGTAACTGACATTCGGTAGTTTTTTAAATTCAACTCATTTGACCGCAATGGCCAGATTCATTTGGTATTGCATATATTTCATATCCACACCCTTGAAAGGATCAGCGCCTTTGGGGTTATTTTTCACAAAAATAGCGCTACATTAATTGAACGTAGTTATGCAGAAAGCAGCCAGCCATAGAAATTGAGATAATAGCACATTTATGAAAAGAGTGAATTATCAAATCTACACAACATTAGGAATGTTTTTGACTTTGACAAATGATGAAAAGATACTATATTCAAACATCTGTTACAGCTAAGTAAGATATTAAAATAAATAATAAACTCGACGTCATATAAAACATTTAAGTTTGTAAGTGAAAATTCTTGATGGAAGTTCATTGTAATTTATTATATAAATGAAAACACGAGAGATACTTTACTAACTCATTAGTTAACCCGAAGATTTTTTTTTGATAATGATCTTTAAGATAAAAATAACTGTATTTAATTTACTTATAAATATAACTTTGAATTATCTATCCTTACCTCTATTTTGTATAAATACATTTAACTCTTTAATAAAGATACCAGTCACGAAGATGTCGCGAAAATGATGAAACCGGTCACTGGATATTCCAAATTTGTGGATTAAAGTATCACTCGTGTTTTATTTATATAATAATAAAACAATCGACGTAATATGTACATAAGTAAATCTTTAATTTGATTACACACAACTCATACAAAAAAAAGTATCGGTAATGTTTATTTATTATAATCATCTTTATGTAAAAAAACATTCACTACCGCTCCAAAAAATTTTTTATAGAAAATAAATAAAAAAAACCCGTTTTATAATGAAAAGTATTTAGATCCAAAAAAAATGTATGAAAAACACGCGAAAATCTTATTTTTAAGTAAAATATTTTCGTTTTTACGATGAATTTTTGGAGCTATTTTCAACGAGTTGTAAATCAAAGATTAAATAAAGTTCTAATGGAATGGAGTTTGAATTTTGGGCCTCTAAGTTGATTGTTCATAACACTACCACTTGATGACAACTGTTTTTAAAACGTTTTTAAAAAGTAAAAATATAGGTATCGTAATCAAAAAAATTTTTTTTTTGTTTTGTCCAAATCAACCTTGTCGGAAATTATACCTGGAAATTTATACAACGAAGTCAATTGCATTGACCTCTTATACTAATATTTCTGTAAATAATAAAGCGTCATGTTTTTATCGCTGTTTCGCCATCGGGCGTTATCTAAAAATATGACATTCTGAATTCTAAATCGATTTCCCGCCTGAATTCCTTCATGGAGGCTGCAGCGCCACTTCGGGGGATGAAGATTCAATTTTATTCTGATAAATGGTTTCCTATTGTCACCGTCTCTAGGGGCAGCCTGACTGTATGGAAGCGGAAAGCCTACTTCTAAGCGGGAAATCGTGCGAGGTTGGTGCAAAACTCGTTAGTTATAAGCGGGAAATATTGCAAGGTTTGAGCGTTTTAACCTTGCATTTTAATTGATTATTAAGACAACCGTTTTCAGTTCGTTAAAATTATTCTTTTTCATATTTCTTATTTTTGAAATATGTATCAAAATAAAAACTTACCTCCTACGAAGTAATTTAATAATCAAATTTTTTTTTTTGGAAATCTAGCCATTTTCATAGATTTTGACTGGTTGAAAGTGATCACTCTGTAATCAAGTGGTCGTTTATCTAAGAGAACTCTTCCAACCTCTTATATAAAGTTTATATTTAAAGCACTAACTTTGTGGTTATTCATTATAATAAAATAAATAAAACAAATTTGTTTTTAACCACTAACTTTTATTTTTACCGACTTAAGATGCTTAAATAATAATAATTTTTCTGAATTCGCAAATCATCTGATAGAAAATAACCATAACTTCAATAAAGACACTGGATTAAAAGTACTTTATGTTGAAAATAAAATATTAAAATTAGACAACTTAGAAATCCTAGAAATTAAAAAAGCGATTCATAATAAGAAAACAATAATTAATAACCAAATAAACAATATTTCTTTATGTCCTCTCCTGGCTTACTTCGAAAATAATGATATCAAATTACCACCCGTGTAAGAAAAAACCACTTGATTTATTGGGTCCACGTGTAGTATTTAGTGAACATGATAGAAATAAAATAAAAAGGAATCAATTCATTAGTTACGTAAACCTTGACAAAGAAGCTTGTTTGCTTTGATACCGGTAGGTGAAAAATAAAAATTAGTGGTTAAAAACAAAGTTGTTTTATAAATTTTATCTTCTAACCTCAATCACAAAATGGTATATCTTCGTTCTAGTTACAATACAACTCTTTAAATACCTCTTTCACATAAATATCTGCTAAATTATGGAATAATTTTCTTTCTTATGTCAGAGAGTGAGACATAAATATCACTGTATGAATATTTGAGTTTTTTATTTTTCCTCCTATATATTTTTTTTTAAGAAACCGACAGTTTAAAAAAAAACTTGCACCAGTATATCCACAATAGATAATTTCATATACATACTCATTTTCTTAAATAAAACGTTTTGGGCAGGCAGGAGAAAATGCCATAAAGTAATATACCAACCCCTAATGTGTATTAACTGTATATATATAAGTTTTTAGATAAAAAATACAAAATGACAAATTCCGGAACATTCACCATTTTATATATTTCTGATTCTCAAATCACCATAATTTAAAATTAAATACAGATTATAAGAAAGTAATAAAAAACGTTTATGATTAAAAATTCTATGTAGATTTTAGAAAAAGACAGTAATTACATAAATATTCATGATAAGTCCTCAAACATTTGAAAAGTATTTCAATTATTTGTTTGGAATCTGTGAATTACGTACCTAATTTCATCGAGTTAGCTAAAAACTTCTGTAAATTCAAAGTCGGCAATAGTCCATTAGGGGACAGGGGTTACAGGTTTTGACCAGACTAAGTCAATTATTTTATTTTCACCTTTAAGGTCCTTTTGAATTCAGCCCTCTTTGCCTTTGGCTCACAATGGCTTCTAATTACTTGAAAATCCCTAACCTAACTTTTGCCACAAGTCCCCAGCGTAGCCCGTAGAAGGGCCCAAAATGAATGCAGCTTTTAATTGAAATATTTTAACAAGAAACCTTTTTAAAACAAATTCGAAAGCAACAATCAGAAGTCGATTCTTCCATGAAAATCTACAACGCAACAAATTAAAAAGTAACGTATATTAAAATGGTTCAAAAATAAATACAAACATAAAAAAGTTTTATCTGGTATTTAAACAATGAATTCAATGTAATTATTTAATATTAAAACAAACAAATTAAGAAATATTTCACTACTTAAATACAATTTAATGAGCACTTAATTGATTGTATACATAAGGCACGTGCTGTACCTACTTTGATTCTTAAACAAGGTAATCGGATGGAGATAAATGCGCGATGAAGTGGTTAGTGCGTTCGCCTACTATTTTTAAAGTCCTGGGATCTATTCCTGGCAAGGTAAACGTAAAATATTGATTTATACACTTATTTAAAATGCCAAATTTCATTATTCCTGGACTGGCATCTGAAACGTGAGACTGATCACTTTAATTTCATTTAACAAATGATTGAAATATGCTGCATTTACATTACCAATACAGTATTTTATTTACCAGTGGGTGTGTAAAGGTAATGATATACTTTTTTTTATAATAAAAAGTGAGTGGTTTTTATGCTTCCGCGATATCTCTTTCATTGGAATTTTTGTAATTAATTTTTTGAAATGCAAATTTAGTAAATATATTAAAGATATATTTTTTTCCTATAGAAAATTACTTTTACAGGATTTAAAAAAAAAAACAACACGTTTAAGTTTGAAATATATTTATTTGAAAATTATTATTACATTTTATTTAAAAAAAGCATTTGATTACAAATATGAACACTGACATTATAAAATACTATGTCCACATATACTAACCTAACAAGTCACCAGCTGCTGCGAAACGGAAACCAACATCAGACTATCTCCGTTCAGCGCTGGTACCAAATATGCAACGCGACATAGCTATCGACACTCATCACATTTGTTAATTAAATTTACGTTTATTTACACAGCTAGATTCAATCAATATTGTCTTTATTTTTCATTATTATATTTGAACCACTGTTACAAAGTGAGGTTACAAAATTAATTGAACGTGACTGTGGTTCCGTGGCTAGTGCCACGGACTCACGGATCAGAGGTCCAAGCTTCTCACCCCGCTGTGCCACAACTTGTTTTCCATTTGATAATAGTGAGTTATTTACAACTCGTTGAAAATAGCCCCAAAATTTAAATACTTGTATTGACCATTAGAACGTTAATATTTCTAAAATAAATATGTTTATTTTTTTGGTGGATACCGTGTGTGTTGGATTTGTTCCGACGTTTTATCAGCTATCTTCAGGGTAAGTTTTTGTAGAAAAAAGTGTGTGTGTACTTGTAATTTGTACCGTGTCGCAGTCGACCGTAGGCACATTTCTATTTATTTTTGTAGTTTGTAGTGCTAAGAACCATGTTGAAAACCATGGGAAACTTGGGCATCCTGACAAATCTGCAATAGCGGAACACTTTATAGACACCGGACATTTTTTCGCATCGGAACCGAAAATTTTGCATATACCCAGTTATTACAGTGCACAAATAATAAAAGAGGCAATTGAAATATACAAACACCCAAATAAAATAAACAAAGACGACGGGCTAAAATTAAACTCAGCATGGTTCCCAGCACTACATACTTGGACCACCGGGAACTGACAGTAGCTTGTTACTTGACCTAATATCTGCAAAGTAGTTAAATGTGTGAGCTGTACTAATAATATAATGTTGTTTTCTTTTTCTTCTCTCTTTTTTTTTTCTCTCTTACTGTTATATATATATATAGTATATGTATATGTGTGGATTTAAATATGAATATGTAATATTTTATATGTATTTTATAAATATTTTTTAGACTCTATAAGTATAATGTATTAAATTATGTAAATGAATGCCTTGACACGGGTTGTGCCCAGTGAGGAATTCCTATTAAAAAAATAGTTTTATGTAAAACATGAAATAAATAAATAAATACTGCAAAAATGAATAGAATTGTGCCTACTGCTGACTGCGACACGGTACAAATTACTAGTACTCATACACAATGTTTTCTACAATACACTCAGTTAACCCTGAATATGGCTCCTGCAATGGTAGCCGAAACGTCGGAACAAATTCAACACACACGGTATCACCCAAAAAAGAATCATATTAAATAAAATAATATTAATAAAACCCCACGTAATATGTAAGTGATAATTTTATTTTAATACACGCAACTGGTAAGTCCAATTTTAATATAACTTTCATTACATGAAAACAATTCAATACACGAGTGTAACATGAAAAAATATATTACCTCTAATCTTGATTAATTATGAAATCGTAATAAATTACTCTTTTAGATTTGGTCTCCAAACCCACCGTATTATTTGATCAAAACGGCCAAATTATTATCACTTTTCTATTTACATGAGATCATCCCTCTAATTACATTAATCCTTAGGCTTGACGCCCTTACAATATTTAAAGCCTACCTTTGATAGGAAGCCCTCAATAGGTCTTGTCAGATCATCCCCTTACAAATAAATTAGCCTTGTTCCACAAAAGATGCTAAATTAGGAGATCAATTTAACGGAATGCTCCCTGAATTTATTCTCGGAATCTCTTAAAATTCTAAGAAATAAGTCCCCTGTCGTTAACTCTTACGCTTAATGAAACAGAACAAAAACATCTTTTGATTTTATAATTACTTGAAGATTTCATGGTATAATATACATAAATAGTCAGGATCTGTAACACAATGAAATAAGAAAAATAAAAAAACGTACATTTAGACTGACTTATTATAATTTTTAAAATGTTCGTGTAAAAAAATACTACCTTTTTTTAACTTATCATTTATTTGTTAATAAGTTTAAATTTTCCGTGGTATTTTACTTTTTTAGAACATTCAATTTCTTTTTTTAGATAAAACATTTTATTTTGTTATATGACCTAATTATGCAGTTATCTTAAGGATTTTACACTGGTAACTATAATTAAATTAATTAAATATTTTTTTTGATTAAAAAACAACACATACAGTATTACACTGATAAATAACAATACTATAAAAAATATTATTTTGCATGCAAAACATTACAAGAATCCTAAACAAGTGTTTTCGACTCAATGACTACTCTCAAGTTTAAAATCTGAAAAACCAAATTGACTGAAGATTATCCGCTGTGGTTTAACGCTGCCATATTTTAACGATTCCTGGACTGGCACCCGAAGCGTTAGACTGGTCACACTGCCTCCAAGTAACAAATGATGGAGTGTTCTAATTTAATGACGTTAACCTTAGCTTCCTTCCATTGGTTTACATAGTTGTGGACTTTGTAGTCGAAGGCGTTGCTTCTCTATTGGAATTTATTTCGTAAAGTAAGGTGTTAATGCATGATGGCGCTGGTACTGCAGGAACTTAAAAAATTGACCGCTTAGGATTACTATTGGTGATCTGGTCAAACAAAACAGAGACTTATTTTTTTCTGCCTTATAAAATGTGTTTCAGGCCCAAGTGAACGGCACAAGCATGTTTGCAATCGTGTGGAAGGCATTTTGAAAAAAAAATAACTAAACGAATTACTATACTATCTTATTCATTTTGTTATTTTTATTTATATTTGTATCATTTACGGGCAATATTTTTGATGTTATTTACATAAAAATAACAAGATGACGTCTCCCGGGTGACAGCGGTGACTCACAACACCGACCATGGTAGTTCTAAATAAACACGAGGCAATGTTTGGGAGTGTATTTGTTGGAATCAATAAAAGACGGATAAAAACATTGTTTTAATTCATTTTAGAATAACTTTAGTACAATGATTGTAAATAATAAAATGTATTTAATGATACGTTTTTCCAATGAAATCGGCAAAAACGTGTTTTTTTTTTTAAAAAAGTTTTTTTTTTTTTATCCAGGTAACATGTACAAATATAGAAAGGATGGCAAATGTTACACTGTATGTAAAGTGGCCACTTAAACCAGCCAATGACAGTTCATTACCCCATTATGCATTAACTACTTTATTACCTTCTCTAAAATTGAATCAATGATTATTAAAGCACATTTTGATCTAATTTTGAATGTTTCCAGTTTTATGACTTAATTTCAGAAATAAACCCAAAACCTATGGTTTGATTCATAAACCACCTCCCTCATACATTTATTTCATTAAGATATTATTTGGCTATTGCAGCTGCTTACCTATGTTTATGTAGATTTTGGTTTTATTTTTTTTAAAAAGTCATAAAAACGGAAACTATAAAAATTCGACAAAAGTGTCTTTTAATAATCATTGATTCAATTTTCTTCATCTCTTTTGTAATATTAAATTAAGAATATTTATTTTTTTATCCTAGATTTTTTTTCTTGTTCTTTATTTGTATTTTATTTCAATTGTGCTTATATGTGTTTAAGGATATGTGTTTGCCATTTTTTAAATTGACTAAGTCCGTTAATAAATAAATAAATATAAACTGCTCCATTCATAAAGAGGTGAAATAATTCAGTCAGATGAATCTCATTCGCATTGATGAAGGTTTCAGCTCTTTGACTTCACAAACATCAATGGATGGACCAATTGAAGGAATACATATGTTAAAATATAGGCAGAATGGTTAATGTTACGCAGTGTGTTAAGTAGCACTTGAACCAACCGATGACAAATCGTAAGCCTTGTAAATCCTTAGACTTTTTGGTTCTCTTTTTTGAAATTGTCTTTGTTTCTGTTGTAGGCAACAGGCGCCATGGCGCAGATGGTAAGACGGCCAACTGTGAAACTGGTGTCGCGAGTTCGATTCTGGCCAGTTGCAAGAAAAAAATCCAAGATTTTTTTTCAATTGGTTTGGATGATGTGGTGAATTTTTCAATATTTCCTTCCATATTCCCTCTTTCTCACCCGCTGACAAGCCTCTAAATAGAGGCTCAGCGGGTTAATCCTTTTAAACAAAAAAATGATAATAAAAACTGCTCAAAGATTTGAACGAATTCAAAACAATGTTGAATCTAGTTAATTCAGATCTGAAAGAGTTAAAGGCAGGTACAGATAGAAATAAATGATACCAAGATATAAACGATAAATGACTTATTTGTATGTATTTATGAAATAAAAGAGTTTGTGATTAAAATACCATCGGAATTCATACCGGGACACAAATACTGGTAGGTATTTGTGTCCCGTTATGAATTCAATTATGTTTTATACATTTATTCATATATCCAGGAGTTTTATTGCGCTGGCCTAAATACCTCTCATATCGAGTTCCCTTAACGACGAGCTGGAGGCACTGAAAATTCCTGAATTTCAGTTTCGGGCTACGATAATATAGACGTGCCCGCAAATGTATGTGTGAAAACGGGTTATAGCTGAAACACACGCTTCTCTGCTACATTACCCTTAGTTTATGACTTAGCCTAGCACTGTTTGCCTTTTCTCAGTTTAAATAAGAACTTTGTTTAGTTTTAAAACACGCCGTTTCTTGTACAAATATTAAATTTCATTTTCTGAATTAGTTAAACGCGAAAGTCGTATCAAAGTCAATTATATTTTAAGCAATTAAAGCGTTTAAATTGCGCTACCACAAGTATATACATATGGCACTGAATAAGCTCCCCGATTGCAGCATAAGTAAATATTTATTATTATAGTATATAGAAACGGTGTTGTTACGTCGTATTACATGAGAAAAAGGCGGTATATTCTGAAATTCACACATTTGAAAAAAAAACAACTGTTATTTAAAGTTATTTCAACAGAGAGGAATAACATTTATGAGAAGAAAATAAAGAAGTCTAGGCATTGCCCTGTAAATAACTAGACTTTTTTATTTCCTTTTCAAAAATGGTTTTCCCTCTCTCTAGGGAGAAAATCCAGCCAGTCTGCAAGCATTAGGACATAACAACTCGTTTGAAAATATTTAAATGGTTTAGGTTTAAATATAATAACGTCGGTTTCTTAACTGGCGTACACTTTTGCGCACTGCTAATAACCGACTGATTGGATCAAATGAGGACAACACTCACGACTGATGTTTTCCTTCTCTAATGAATAGTACATGTAACTATAATGCTATCTGGATGCTGTTGTCTCATTCGCCCAAACACCGGCCAAAGAAAAACGTTTTTATCTTCCTTGTTGTATCATAAGTTTATACTTTTGCTCTTTTTCGTACAGTAGAACAAATTTATTGTTGCATTGCTTAGCAGAAATAAGGAAATCCCAAACAATCCAAAAGCTAATGTCTACAATGCTCGTGTTCTGCTGGTGACAACATACTGTCTTCAAACCACGTGACTCACTGCCAGAAGTGTTACAAAATTGAGTAAACTCAGAGGTCTATTAAAAAACAATGTTGGGCGTCTCCTTAAGAGACTGAATAAGAAATAAGGAGATAAGACCGGTATTGCAAAAAAAGTGGGAAGCCAAAAATTACCGTGGATGATGTGACGAGACAAGAAGTCAATAGGTGGACCACCAGAACTCTAAATTGGAGACCTAAAAAAAAGGTTTGAAGACCATAGAGGAGATCGTCGAACTCGTGGGACATGGGTGTAAACAGAATGTCCAGGACAGAAAAAACATGGGACAATTTGGAAGAGGTCTATATCCAGCAGCGGAGAAAAACGGGCTGATTAGAAGAAGAAGAAGAAATCCTGTGTGAAAATGTCCATTTGAAGATTACTTAAAATATGACTTCATCAATTAAAAAAGCAGGAGATAAACATCTATTTATCTATATTGATATATATAAATATATATATCCTGGGACCAATCTTATTTTGAGTCTACATAAACTCTCTTTGCGAAATAAATTATTCCGGAAAAATTATTTCGTTTTCAGACGACACGGTTTTATTTTTTATTTTAGGCTGGTGACTGGAACTCTGTCTTTTAGAAAACAAACTATGGAATTAACATTGATAAACAGTGGCTAGATGATAATTTTCTTACACTTAATATCGATAAAACGAAATATCTGACATTTTGTATAAATAATTGTTTACTACCAAGCAATAGGCTTAATCTAGGAAATTACTGTGATAAAACATATTAACTTCTGCAACGGGTAGATTCCATAAAATACCTTAGTGTTATCATTGATAGGAATTTGCGATGGGAAGCTCAGGTCTAGTCAACTCTAGGTTGGAAAAGCTTTGCCATTTATTCTGCTCTCTTAGAGACATTCTGGGTGGTATATTTTGCTCTGTTTCAATCCACTGCAACCTATGGATTAGCTGGCTGGGGGGGTTGTGCGGCGTCCACTCTAAAGTCTCTCATAATTTTACAGAAATAATAATTGAGTATAATATTCCGACGCCCTCCGACATACCCATCAAAACAGTTGTTCCAATACATGAAGATGCTGGATATGAGACAACTGTTCCTAACTTACACGCTACTGGTCGAACAATAAGGAGAGGTCTTAGCAAAATTTTCGTACGAGGTTTTTCCAGAGCATGAATTATGTCATACCCAAAACCCATTCAACTTATGCTCAGAGGCATCTCTCATTGATCACAGCAAGAGAGTTCAATATTTTTGAAGAGCGTATTAAGCTCTCTAGGACAAAAAATATTTGTAAGAAAGTAGTTAAGGACTGGATTTTCCTTAGTGGGAGGGATTTGAGTAGGAAACTCCTTGATGGTTTTCCAAATGCTTGAGTTTACTGTTTACCATTTTGATGTGCCATATGTATATGCATTAAAAAAAATACATATTTATGTTTCTGATCCTATATTTGTGGTGATATACTCATGTGCCTGTGTCAACTAATTGCTAATCCCATCTCAACACAGGACTTTTAGTCCCATGGAGTTAAGACTTATGTCTCAAATAATGTACAATTAACGTATGTATAAAAATAAATCAATTAATAAAACATTTATATATTTACATGTGTATAATATATATAGCCCCAAGTCCTGGATAAACATATAAAATTCTCCAAAACGAAAGCCATTTTCAGGAGAAGTGTACAAGTTTGGATTTTGTCTAGGGAAAGAGACCATATTGCATACATTTATATACTTTTAAGCTTGTTGTTCAGATGTTTATTGAAATACATGCTTGTATAATAATAATTATATAATTATAGTCAATAATAATAATAATAATAATAATATAATAATTTTTTAATTTAATTTTAAGCTATTATTTAATGATGTACATGCTTCAACTTTCCATTATTTTTCCCAACTCAACACAAGGCTCTTGGCTTTTTAGAGTTTGTGAAATGTGATTATATTTTTTTTGTTGTGTATATGTATTTGCATGAATAAATTAATAAAAAATAGCAATATCAAGTCTTGTATCCTACGTAGACTCAAGTGATGTCATAGCCGCACAGGCGTTTAAAGTATCTGGCGCATCTAAAACATATTACAATATGAAGTGCTTTTGTTTTTCTGCAGCCATCTATTTTGATTGTGTCATATTTTAGGAAAACCAATTTGCCAAGATATTCGTGAGGATTTCTTTTCCATTTTTCCAATGGAAAGTAAACCTTATTAAACAAAAAGTAAACACGGCCAATATTGGGGCTTAGGAGTATAAGTCGGTCGTTACGGCGACATTTATTGCATTTATAAAATATCATCAGTGCTTTTATATCGATGATAATATTTCTACCCGAAATGGGAGTCATGAATGTGTGTTTTTCATTCGGGGGTATAAAAAACCTTCGTGTGGGGATCCAATAAAAACGTTCCATAAACTTTTAAACCTCAATCACTTTTTAGCACACTGACAGTCACACACGTGTAAAAATATAGCTGTCGCAGGTGCATAAATCAACTCAATTTTTTTTAAAATTTTATTTTCTTTTATTCAGGAAACATACAGTACAGTTACAAAGTTTAATATTTTACACAATTAGACTTAATTCTAATGGACCAGTGAAGTTTCCATATTATAAAGCAATTATATGTAAGGTTAATTATGAAAGTATAAAAAAGAAAAGGAAAAAGAAAAACATAAATGAAAGTTGTGTAAAAATTAAAATTTAAGTGAAAAGAAGATATTTTAAAGTTTGAAGTTTGTAGTGAGTATTTACAAATGGAAATAATATTAAAAACGAAGAAAATTTGTAAGAGTAATTAAAAATTAATTATCACATGAGAACCTTTTGTACATTTTGAGAAACGTACCGTTATTTAAGGTGCACCATAAATAAATAAATATGTAAATCTTAAATTATTACAATTCCTCTTATTAATTCTTATCCCCAAAAGTAAACTGTTGCAAGTCTAAATATGGCTGTTTTGAGTTATGAATGCTGTTTAACCACATTGTATTTTTTATTTCTTAAGGGGATACTGACGTGTATCTACGTCTTTTTTGAGTGGGTGTACGGCAAAATATTAAAGGATAATATTCTTAAAAATCAATTCAATTAAATCAATTTATAAAAAAAACTGCAATAAACGTGATTCTACAGCATGCTTCTTATACTTTTTTCGTTAAATAAGCAAATACTGGGCGTTATAATGTCCACATACATTAAGTTACAAGGATTATCAATTTTTTTCATGTTTGTTTTGTTCTCCTGCAAAAAAGTCAATTCAAATATACCACGTTGTACTTCTGAGGATGTGAATAGCTTTGATAAAGTAAAGTCATTACTCAACCCAGCCGATTATAGACCAAAACGGCTTCACCTCTGTCTTAAATAAAAAAATATATTATCTTGATATCAGGTAAAAATCCAGAATGTGTCTACAAATATTTGAAAACACCTAAAAAATTGTTGATAAAAAACATATGGTTTTGAAAAATAAGATTGACAAAAAACTGACAGCAACAATTCCCGCCGTATTTCAATTTTGTAAACCAATCCAATATAAAGATTTTAGGTCTCTAAAAAACTTACCCCTTTTAACAATAGATGTCGCTAGTTTTATTCATACTTTTATTGGTAGTAAAAACAATGGCTGCATGGGAATGTTATATTCAAACCAAGAATATCTTTAAACAGTAAAGAAGGTAGCTACCTATAAGCAGAATGGTAACTGTTACATAGTGAGGAAAGTAATCAATTGACCCGGTTGTCACCCTCAATTACATGTTTTTGTATTTTTTTTTGTAACAAACGTTTTATTACCTTGACTCTTTGATCCTCAAACAAATACTTAGTTGTATTTTATTTTTTTTTAACTATACCATTCATAGCTCAAAAACGATTATATTTTTTTTTTTAAATATAATAAAAGTAGTATAAATTTGTACAGGCAGGGAATTGTAATATAAAAAGTAGTTATTTTTCCAATACAATACATTTACAAAAAAAAAAAAAACCGCACTATAATAGGGAAATTTCACATACTACGATTACCGATAAAAATATATAAAATAGATTTAGGATAATTAATTGTATTTTCAAAATCAATATGGATATTGTTGAGAAATGTTTTCATACATAAATGTAAAAAAGAAATTCAATAAAAATATGTTAGTAGAAGGACGCGACGTGTTTGGCCTTGGTTGTTGTGACGTCAAGATTCATGTAATTGTTCTTCACAAATTTCAATGGCAGAAACAAATAAACATGAATCTTGACGAATAAGGAGGGTGGCCAATGGAATCGCCGTTTTAGCGGGAATTTAAAATTATAAATTTAAAAGTATGTTTAAGTTATTAATAATTACCCTCTTTTTTTTCACTTGAAAGTATTTTATGGACCTTTAATACTTAAAAAATGTTTTTAAAAAGGTGATATTTCACAATTTTTTATTTTTTTTATTGACCTTCTGTCATAATTATAATATTTGAAAGATTTAGTAGTTTTACAAAACCAAACCGGTACAGCTCTATGCAAAACTGATCCCCAGAAGTAATTTTTTGAAAATAATTTCTTCAATATTAATTGATTTTTAATGTCGAAACTACAAAAAAATGTCCAAACAGGTTCTAAAATACACACATATAAAAACGATATATGAGTTGTTACGCATCAGGACAAATTTGAACTGTCAGGTAGCAAAGGGTTAAGGCACTATTAAATGCTTCATCAAAGTAAATAAATCAATATTTCACAGCTTAAGTGTCCTAATGCATTTAAGATTTTTAAAATGCAAGTCATAATGGAACATCCTGTCCACCACGCAGTTTAATGGGTAACGCGTTTGCCTGCCGTGCAAGAGGTCTCAGGTATGATTCCTGGCCATATATATTAATCGAAATTAAGCAAAATTGCCACATTTGGGGAACGGAAAATCCACACAAAATCCATAAAACAGTATTGCACAGCCCAAAAGTGACTGTTTGGGGCATTTTTCTTCAGAGAAGGCGAAACAGTCGATAGGAATTGATTTTGGTGGATGTTGGCTACTTATGCCTAACCACAAATGTGTGAAAAAGTCTGCATGGTTTTAGGTTTCAACAAGACTGTGCGCCATGCTACACCGAAAATCATACAAAGGAACTTTTGAAACGAAAATTCCCTGGACGTGTGCTATAAAAAAAGGCGACATTGACTGGCCACCCAGATCTCCATATTTGACTCCTCTGGACATCTTTTTATGAGATTATTTGGATAACAAAGTGTACACCGGCAAATTTTGGACTATTGATAAGCTCGAGGCAAACATTCGTGCCAAAATCATCGCTTTACCGCCCGAGATGCTTGTTAGAAAACGCAGCAAAATGGGAACATTTTGCTTTGTCCAATAAAAGCGGCTACTTGATTGATGTTGTATTCAGAAACCCGTTGAAATGAATTGAAAATGGCCATATGAAATAAAAACTACTCGTATGTAGAAATCAGTTGTTTTTTTACAGCTGTACAATTTTCACATACCGACATAAAATATGGCGCACCCATATTTTAAGGCTCAAATGCACGCAACGATCAATGTAGAGATCCATTGAGCATCATTTAGGCTCAAAATTAGGCTCAAAACCAGAGTGGTGAATATTTTGGATCATGCAACGAAATTATGTGGCAATAGGCAGGATATATTGTGAGGCAGGATGCCACAAGAAAGACTCCTAGAGCAAAGAAATGAAGACTAAGAGAGGATAAAAAAAAATTAGTCGGAAAATTTCAAAGAGATGGACTGACGATATAGCCGCTGTGATATGGATACAAAATGCAAGCGACAGAGAAAGATGGACGAATATGGAAGATGTCTATATTATTAAACTAATATTTTCACTAAACTTTGTTTAAAAAAGCAAATCATTACTCGCTTTAAATTTATGTTCTTTGACATGAAAATATATCGACATCGGTAAATATGTCCTCATAAATTATTTCTCAAATATTCTAGATTTAGTCGTGCAGTGTTTTATGTGCTTTTAAAAATTGATTTAAAAGGGAAAAAAATACAAAACTATTTCAGAACAGAAAGATTTTTTCAACCATCCAAAAAATTCAACCTTCCCAAGCCGATAAAAAAATTCTGAGAATACTAGGAATACCCTAGCAAAAATGCAACATACGAATACGACTTTAAAAAAAATGTGGTTATAATTGTCAAAGTAGTGTTTTTAAATCTGTTTCTTAATATTTTGAGTTTTCTTAGAAATTCATTATTTTTTTCATAAAATACTGTTGCCAGTGGATGCCATACGGCATCGCGCTACTTTCTCTGCGACACGTTGAAGAACACTGATCATTTATCTGAAACCTAGATACGTGTTGGCGGTACCGTAGAGTTGAAAGCATGCATGTATGTGGAATGCATGTAAAATATAAAGCAAAATGATCGTGGAAATGGAAATTTGTGCTCAAATAGAAGAAAGTTCACGTGCAAACCGACAAACATATTTAAGATTATTAAACTGTTCAGCAATAAATTGTAACGTTTGCTGTTTGCACGAGGAAAAACAAATACAAATGTCAATTATTATAGGTAAAAACAATTTAACAGAAAAATACTTTATAAATCTTGGTAATTTTTTAACATTGTGGTATAGGATTCGACTTCGTGGTGTAAAGGTCAGCGCATTTGCATACCATGCAAGAGGTCTCGAGTTCGATTCCCGACATGGTTGATATGAAGTATTTAGTGAAAAGGGTGTTGAAGGTATGAAGTATTTAAACTGAAATATTTCATAGATCCTGCCCCCTGGACTGGTACCTGAAATGTAAAACTGATTATCTTACCTTCATTTAACAAAAATGATCAAAGTACGCTCCAATTAGTGTAATAATTCAGTGTCCTATAAATAATTTGGTGCCGAAAGGGAATGGTGGTGATAGTGGTATACGATTATTTAAAAAATAAAATCAATGTGACTAACAAACAAGTTATTAAAAAATATGCTACCTGAGGGGCCTTAAATACCCCTCTTAGGCCTGGAAGGGTTAAATATCACTAAAAAGTCATGCAAATAAATGCGATTACGTAATAATTACAAACAAAGATAATATTATTGCGAGTATTGTTTTTACACAAAGGCGTGTCAACTATGGATCATGATTATATTCGTCCCTAAGGTCGTGAATCTTATCACAATGAATACCTAAATTATATTCTAGAGAATATTTAGCGACACGACATCATACAATCAACCCTTTTAAATGGAAAAACCACCCCCAAAGCGCGTGATAAGGCAAATTAATGAAAAGTAATGACATACGCACATTATCTACCTGTATACACGTACAGACGTACATACAAACAAAAGGCTCCTTAAGAGGTAACGCGGTCTGACTTTTCTACATAGAAAGGTATTACCGTATTTTCTCCCTGGATTATGGCACTAGAGCAATGATTTTTTAACACGCTATAGATATTTACTATTGGCGTTACTAAATATTTTTTTTTTTATAAACTGAATCTCATGGGAGCTAGGACCATACAAAAATCCATAAATTTGCTCAATTTTATCTACCCTCTTTGAACGGTGTACAAATATAATTTAAAAAAACGAAAAAGATTCCGCTACGAAAAGTTTCGTTCGATACTTTTCTTAAAATACTACCAAATCGGTTGAGTTTAAGGGTTCGGAAAATGGACAGCGGAACCTCGATTATGTCGATTTTATTTAGGCATAATCAGTCCGCGTGCAATTGTAGTTGAGTGTGACAGAAAAAATATGTTTAATTACCTATTCATCAAATTTCTCTGGCACCGCATCGTCATCGTCATCGTCATCGTCATCGTCATCGTCATCGTCATCGTCATCGTCATCGTCATCGTCATCGTCATCGTCATCGTCATCGTCATCGTCATCGTCATCGTCATCGTCATCGTCATCGTCATCGTCATCGTCATCGTCATCGTCATCGTCATCGTCATCGTCATCGTCATCGTCATCGTCATCGTCATCGTCATCGTCATCGTCATCGTCATCGTCATCGTCATCGTCATCGTCATCGTCATCGTCATCGTCATCGCCATCGCCATCGCCATCGCCATCGTCATCGTCATCGCCATCGCCATCGCCATCGCCATCGCCATCGCCATCGCCATCGCCATCGCCATCGCCATCGCCATCGCCATCGCCATCGCCATCGCCATCGCCATCGTCATCGTCATAGATAATAATAATTAGACCATTAGTGGTCCTTCGGGCACTTGATTGGTACACAGTATTTTTTATAACATAGTGTAAAAACAACTTATGTAAAAATACATATTTCATGACATCCCTGTCGGGAATTGAACTTGAGACCTCTTGCACGGTCGAAAAATGCTCTGGCCACTTGACCACGAGGAAGATTAGATGTTTACTATTAGCTGGAAATCTCAAAATAAGAAATCGAGTGGAGATAAGTATTTCCCAAGTGTAGTGGTTGGCGCGTTTGCCCACAATGCTCGAGGATCAATGTTTGGTTTTTGGTAGGGTGGCTCCACAGTGCAATATTTTATTCTCTCTGAACTGGCACATAAAATGAAAGTCTGATCAACCTTACGTACACGTAACAAAAATTGTCCAGATACGCTACGATTAGATCATTGATGCAGTGAAATATGCACCTCTTGGTGCAAATACGAATACACATAGCATAATAATGGCAGTTAATATTATTACATGAGATTTGTCTTCGTGGAAATAAAAATAATAGTGAACGATAAGTCCATGTGGTACAAAAGTTGTTTTACAGATATAAAAAAAATTAGAGAATGGAATATAAAAGATACGATCCTTTAAAGGCTTATAAACTATTGTTCAATAATTTAAGTCATTACTCTACTCATTTCGTAACATTGACCATTCTGTTTATTATACAATTAAAGTAAAGACACATTAGTTACTCCAAAATTAAAGCTTAGTAAGGTTAACACATTGTTTGTGGGGCGCGGCGTATGCTTCTACAATATAATACCTGACAATGTCCTAATTATAACGGAAAATAAATGCATTTTTTTTATAAACGGCGTATATTTTTTTAAAAGGCGTATTGTGGACTTAATAAGTACATAGAAGGCAGCAGTACATGGAATTGACAATATTATTTTATTTGGTAAATTTATTTAATTATGTTAAGAATGTGTATTTATCTGTTCGTGTCCTTTCGTTTATTCATATATATATTGACTTCCAATAGGCGTGTAAATTATACCTACATTGAGCAAAATTAAAAACTATTCGATTCTTTAAACTTTTTGTGAAGTAAAATAGCTGAAACTTAAATTGGTAAAAGTAACCGTATTTTTTGGACCACTAGACGCGCTTTTTTACTCTGAAAATTAAAAAAAATAATGAAGGTGCGCATTTTATTGTCCGATGCGTTGTATTGTGTGCAAAAAAATGAGATTTGTACATACTACGAAGTGCAAAAAATTACATCGATTTTTTTTAAAACTTTTCTTCTACAAATATCAAAACATCTTTATTACCGATTTGTTGTAAGATACCAAGAATCTACTTGTGAATGTATTTGTCCATTTTGAATAGAAGAAAAATTATGTTCTAATGAGCTAAACGTCACCAAGGTAACTTAGTTAGAAAAAAGTTCTGTAAATCGGAACTATTTGTTTTTTTCTAGGTATGTAACTGTTTTTTATTATGCCGTAGTAAAAAATAAAAAAAACAAGTAAAAATATGTAGATCTAAATTTGTTGCAACAAAGAAACAAACATATTTAATTAGGGAATATGGAAGTCTAGTCATTTACAAGGCTTATGACCTCTCATTTGCTGGTTTAAGTGGCCACTTTCTTTATACACTGTGTAACGTTCACCATTCTGCCTTTGCTCAAACATCCACATTTCCTCAACTCTTCCATCTGTTGACTTTTGTGAAGTAGGAGCTGAAACTTTTATCATGCGGGTGAGATTCATCGTTTTCTGACATCTCCAACTGAGGTAAGCATCCTTGCATCAACAAAAGTACATCCCAGAAGTTTTTAAAATTGGATGTAATGTAAATGGAAGTTTGTTGCAAGAGAATAATCAATATATTATGTAATATGATTAATTGAGTGCGTAGATGATGGTATATGTTTGTATAAATCTGTTATGTATAAATGCGTTATGTGTGTTTTTATCTTTCCTGCATATTTTCGTGATAAGGTCTCGTTTGCAATTTAGTCACACCGTTTGGAGATTGTTCCTGCCATAGGAACGCGGTGTTTATGTTTCCAGAAACAAATCCAACGGTCAAAAGGGCGACGGAGCCATTCCCAAGTGTCCATTTTGTATTCATTCCCAAAATATTATTCTCTCTTAAATGCCGAGCGCCGATATTTTCGTCGCCTTGGGTCGGACAGATCCCAGTGCGTTTCTGAAACATAGCAATTAAATTAAAATATTTTTTTAGTATTGTCGCAAACGATAAACATTGTGTTGTTAATGAATAAATATTGTAATGTCAAATTGAATTTTTATTTGTAGGTAATTGCCTTCCGTCGTGTCTGGTTTTTCCTCTTTTTTTACAAATGGCGTTTACAGTTCTGTGTATAAATTAGAATCTGAATCTTGAACGAGTGTCTTAGACTTGATAGTTAAT